>NC_141606.1:50895897-51098397 GCF_047967505.1 Dipteris shenzhenensis
AGTCTGAATCTAGCTGCCGGTCAAGTTGGTCAGACGATTAGATGGACAGATGGGGCAGTTGCTATATTTGTGCCTGGTCTTGTGTCGCTTCTGCGTGTGCGACTGCTGCTCCATGCGATCTACCCTCCGAGGAACCCGGATGCCCCAAGATTTCCAAAAGGAGCTACACTCGTTCTCATGGTAAATACGCCTCATTCGTTTGTTAAAACCTAGGCTTTCTGTGGGTTCCATGAATCAAGATCTCCTTTTGTTCATGAAATGCAGGTTGTTCTATGGATTTTGGGGGGCCAATTAATGAAATCCGGGATCTTTCTATCCGTCTCATCAATGGTGTAGTCACATGGAAGGAATGTCTCGGAAATGCTGTGCGATGGGACACTTTATCTCGGTTTGCTGCAGTTACAGCCATGGCAGTATATTTGTACAAATATGGATTGACCTTGCTTTAGCCAAACTATGGTGAAGGTGAGTTCAGAGTCGTCGATTTTTAAAGTGTTGTGTGTGTGGTCCTGGGTAAAGTTCTCAGTGTTGACGTGCCTACCACGACTGAATTGATTGTGGGATCAGTGGAACATAAAATTGCAAGGGCGGGTGGCTGTTTTGCTGTACTCAACCAAGTATAAGGTCGTGGAGTTGTGTCTATACACAGCAACAAGGTAGGTAGATAAATATAGCCGTGAACATTTTACTTTCTCTCTTAACATTATTCCATGTGACAAAGATGGTAACCATCTATGTTTGAGGATTCATGCAATCTTTCAGCACATTTTATGTTAATAACGTGGAATAAATTCTTACAACGTACACCCTTGAAGCTTGTAAAGCTGCTCCAATAGGTCCATTGCTTATACTACTTCCTTGACTTAGCATGTCTAGGAGACATGACTATCAAGAGGACACACACACACTTCGCTCTTATTGGGACTGCAACAACAAACTGAAAGAGCTCACAGCTCAGAAGCTGAATACATCGATGTGAACTAGACCACCTTTATGATGAAACCGAAACCGCTTCACATGATTGGATGCTAGAACCATGTTGACATGATTGATAAGCTTTTTCGTGTAACAAGCAACGCATTGGATCACTATGGAACTCACAACAACACAAAGCAATTATAGATGCGCTTGATAGACGCGTAAAATAGCAGATGCATGTATAGACATTGCTAGAATAGCGAAAATACGGGTGCGTCTAATAGCGCATCTATTTGTGCATCTGTTTGCGCGTCTATTAGCGCATCTAAATTATTAGACGCGGATTTAGATGCGGATTTAGACGTAAAACAAAGAATACAGAAAGTGAGATTTTGATGCAGGCTGATAAATGTACATCATTACTTTTCTAACATTGCCCATGATTACCAAAGCACGTAATTTTAACAAAAATATCAATGCTTTTTTGCAAACTCACATATACAAAAATAAAGTGAGGTGAGGAGAAAGACAATATGTAAAATAGTTTTGCCAATATTAATGATGGGTCAATCTCATCCTCAATGAGATCAAACTATCTACTTCAAAATTCAAACAAGTGTTGAGATCTACAAATACATTCAACCCACTACTACTTGTGCTACTCATGTGCTCATCGAAATCAGCATCACCAATGGTAGGCTTGTCCTCACGGGTAATGGCCTCAATATCTGTATCTCCTATCTCATGATCATCCTCCTCTCTCGTATCACGGTGATCATCACCTCCATGGCCATGATCATCCTCCATACGCTCCATATTAGTAAATGTACTATACATCACTTTGGAATGTGGCGTAATAGGTATGACATGCCACCACCTATTATTATCCACCATTGGTTGATAGACAACCTAATTCAAACACAAATACAATCATGTTATTTTCCTTGCATCGAAGGTATCAAATATTTAAAAGTGAGTATTTTTATAAGTGTGTACAATATCTGTTCACATTGTTGCGGTAGTACTAGTGTGTCTTTCTTACTTTGTCAAAACTTTGTGGAGTCAATAGTTACAAAGCCACTTGCATGGCATTTGATTGTTACATTAGGGCCTCTTTCCACCACGTCCTTAAACCACTTTACATCCAAAACATACACAAAGAAGCATCGAAAGTCAAGCTTAATAATATCTTGGATTATGTCACAATAATCATCCATGGCTCCATTGGATCTCTCAAAGCTAGCAATGACGCCACAATCTTGTGTGTTTCTCTTATCATCAATCCGTTGTGTTCGAAAATGCTTGCCCTCACACCATATAGTATTGAACATAGTGCACTACACCAAGACAAAATCAATTAAATAAGTAATCTAAATTGTTGAAAGCTCCTAACTTATGCATAACATTCTATATACTGACCTTGCTCATGTATCCCCTAGCATACTCCAATTCTTCCATTGTGATATGCATCCCCTCATCTCTCTCTGCTCTCTCCATTTCGTCAAGTAGCCAATCCACATGAATATCCTTTAGAAGTGCTCTTAGATGCTGAGGGTATGGCACACGAGATCCGTGGTGTGTACGAAAGAGGGTCCTTTCTCCTTGTCTTCTTGTCTTTGCATCCTCGTATTTTGTCACCCATCTTTTCATCACATTACTATTAAGCATGCAATAGAGGTTGATATTATTAAGCAACTCCGTGTCTATTACTTTGCTGCAGTCTTTCCCTTGAGGCACAATAGAGGTCATCCTTAGGTCTTCATCATCTCTCCATAGTCATGGGAGAGAGCTATCCACATCAATAAGAAACTCAGAAATATATACAAGTGACTCTTGTACCAACCAACCCTTGGCCATGCTACCTTCGGGTCTTGCATTTTGTCTCACAAAACCCTTCAAGGTCTTCATGAAGCGCTCGAGGAAGAACAACCATTGTGCATATACAGTACCACATATAGCAATCTGATTCACAAAATACACTATGAGATGTAGTTGTCTAGTGAGAATAGAACGTGGAAATGTCTCCCCCACTAAACAAACCACCTCCACTGACATAACTCGAGTATTCTCAAGTGTGGTGGGATCTATTTTCTTTGAGCTCACATACTTAGAAAGAAAAAAGTACGCAATATTAGCAATATGAACGCCTTGCATCCTATAAAGTACCTCACAAGCTCGCCCATCTTGTAAATACAATCTTTCACGTCCTTCGATGCACTGTGAGAAATGCTAGTAGGTAGTATGAACTGAACACACGAGGAATGGTTAATTAGTTGCTTCTAATTCACTCACAAATTTGGAAGGAAAAAGATTATATATATATAAAATACTTACTTGGAGCATCTTGTGCCAATCATGAGATTTCAAGCCATATAATTGCTCTACACCTCTTTTCTTGCTCTTTGTGAAGGTCCCCTTTAAACACCTCATGCATCGAGTGGGAGTATGAACTGTAGTAATAGCTCGCTTCACCACTACCATCTCTAGCTTTGATAACCTCCATGGTGCATGAGATAAAAAGACATGCCCATTTGGCCTCTCTTGTGGCCAAGCTTCACGCATCCTCCCTATGGTGCGTAGATCCTCCCTTATGCCTGCGGAATCTCATGTCCCATTCAAATGTTCCCAAATGGTAGATGCCACATTCTTGAAGATATGCATGGGATCAAGTTGGTGATTGATCTTAAGGTGGGACCAATATGGTAAACGATAAAAGATGGAGTATCTAAACAAAAGCTGGTGTTAGCGGGCAATCTTTATTTTCAACCAATATAGCACACAATAGTTACAAACCCTTACCGGCTCATGCCTGTTGGTAAACTGAAAAGAAAGCATGGAGTGAACACAAACTCAGAATTCTTGCTTATGGAATGAAGAAAGATGAGGTCCTTAAGTAGGCACCTCTTACATGATCACTGACATCACTGATGACCTCTGAGCTCCACAATCATCTCCTCAATCTGCTCCTAGATTCTCTCAATCATCCTATGTGGCTTCTATCACCACCTAACTGTGCTTATGGGCACCTAATTGTGCCTCTAGCACACACACATAGAAACCAAGGTGTGCCTGAGGCATACACCTTGAGATATCCCAACAAAACCCTCCCTCAAGGAAATGCCTTAGGCTATGTCAAGGATACAGCTAGCACAAGGTATCACATGCCATCTCATGGTGGTCATGGATCTATCAATTTCTAGGATCTCAAGCTAGCAAGGGTTCCCATGGGTGTAAGGTAAACAAAAGGGATACAAAAGACCTTCCAATGGTTATCTCCCTTGCATGTACATGCACACAATGTCTGCAGGAGGTACCATGGAGCAAAAACAGATACACATGGCCTACATCATATGGTGACCAGAGGTGTTTACAAAACACACAATAGTTTATTTCATTCATTTTGGAGGACTATCTAGGCTGAGTACCTTGACTCAACAAAAAAGAGAGATCTGGAGCATACATGGAGATCATTCAAAAAGCATAATCTTCAAAGGATGCCTCATCTTGTGGAGGCACATCAACTAAAAGTAGATTGGCATTTTCTGTCTTTGATGATTGTTTTTGCCACAGTGTTTGCATGGATTGATCTTGAAGCAGTCTTTTGAGAGGTGATTAGTCTTCCCATAATGATTGTAAGCTAAAAACTTGCCCTTCTGGATTTTTATGGCATAGGCTGTATCATTGCCTTTCCAGAGTTCCATGTGCCTTTCTTCTTCTTGAAGAGCATAGATAAGACCTTCAAGATTAGGATCAGGAAGATTTTTCAAAGTGGTAACAACATGATCATAATCTTCAGGCATACTCTTGAGCAACACTGCCATAGCATCATCTGTAGTGATAGGAGAGTTGATAAAAGCAAGTTGAGTCATGAGACTCTGCATGTAATTGACATGGGCAGTCAAAGGAGTGCCACTAACCATCTTCAATTCAAAGAAAGCAATCTTAAGTGATAATTTTGAGATGTGAGAGCTAGCATCAAAAATAATGTCAAGCTTCTGCCATGCTTCTGAAGGAGACTCTAAGTTAGAGATGTGATGAATATAGTTATCTCCTAAAGCAAGAGCAATGATGCCATATGCTTTCTCCTCTCTAGCAGGATCTCTTGCCGGGCGTGTCGGAGCTGAGGATTCTCTAGCATTGGAGGTTGTTGAAGAAGAAGTTGAAGCCAGTTTGACCAGAGGTTTTCCCTCATTAATGCAAACTTGACCTTCATCTGCCATGTGTGGAAGCCCTTCCCATTGAACTTATCTATATTCAATATGGTAGCCATGAGAGGGTCTAACCCAGGAATTGGGCAGTGTCTTCTCTCTTACAAGGCTAGAATAACAACTGAAAAGCTTCAAAATATAAGCATTTAATGTAGCAAAGACTTGTGACCAAATTTCAATCAATGATGCTTTCACTTACATGCTTCACAGAGGTGGCTAAATGAAAGCTTTCCAATCAAATCCAGGTATAGCAACTTAAAAGAAAGTTGTAGCCACAGTTGTACTAATGATTTTCAAAACTTCAAAACCTCAGAAATGCTAAAGTAGCATCTAATGTAGCATCACATTCACAACCTTGTCAAAACTGTCAAAAACAGAGGCCTAAACTTGGAGGGCTTGTATCTCACTCTCCAAAGCAAAGAAAAAGGGGCTTTCTAAAGCAAAAGAAAGCTCTTATACCAGAGGAGGAGAGGCGCAATTCCACGTCAGGTTGCCATAGCTAGCTTCTTCAAAGTTGACTAGTTTTTTTCTATTTTCTCCTTGAATATGCAGCCATTGCTGCTCATATTTCAATAGTAGCTTTCCCTTAGTGTCATTGAGCACGGGCTAAGAGGAATTTGTAGATAGATAGGTACACTGCCGGAATTGTGCGAATTCTCGTCAATCAGTGTGAGTGTTGGCATTTAACATACAGTTGAAATTTCACAAGAAGCTTACAGTTGGAAGTTTTCCCATACAAGAGGAGTTTGCAACTCAGAGGGTTTGGGCAAAGGTCGTTTGTAGGCAGAGAATAAAGCTCTCAAAGATTTGGGAAAGAAGGAGGAAAATGGAGAAAAAGAAAATGATGTGGCACAAATGGGCTCAAGGGGTATCAAAGGACTCTAATACCATGTTGGTAAACTAAAAAGAAAGCATGGAGTGAACAAAAACTCAGAATTCTTGCTTATGGAATGAAGAAAGATGAGGTCCTTAAGTAGGCACCTCTTACATGATCACTGACATCACTGATGACTTCTGAGCTCCACAATCATCTCCTCAATCTACTCCTAGATTCTCCCAATCATCCTATGTGGCTTCTATCACCACCTAGCTGTGCTTATGGGCACCTAACTGTGCCTCTAGCACACACACATAGAAACCAAGGTGTACCTGAGGCATACACCTTGAGATATCCCAACAATGCCAAGTGGTGGAGGAGTTGTGGATCCGTCCCAAATTCTCATCCAATCTCTCGCATTGAGTGGCTGTGGGGGGACTTCATTCCAAGGGGCGACATATCTAGGATGATTAGGTGGGAGAAATCGATGGTAATTCTCATAGATGACCTTATTCAATGCCTCTACTCGTGAGGCAACTAGCAAAGGACCACAAATAGGACATGCATGATAACCTAATGTGGTGAGACCTAAATAATAGACGCAATTAAGTGTTCAAGGTAGGTTTAGGGTGCCACATCGATTGTCTACTCATAATTAAAAGTGCAACGCTTACCTGAACACTCGCCATAGCCTGGGAAGTCATGCATCGTCCACATCAAGACTGCTTTGTAGTTGAACTCTTGTAACAAGAGAGGCCTGCTCACATCATGCACCTCGATACCTCTCCAAAGTATCTCTAGCTTGTCAATCAAAGGCTCCAAATAAACATCATGATTTTTGACTTTATGTTTCCGTGGAATTAGAAGGGATAGCATAACATGTCCTTTCTTAATTGCCATAGAGGGTGGAAGATTATAATTCACCAATATCACTGGCCATACATTGTAAGAGGTGCTTTTGAGACCAAATGGGTTCACACCATCCATACCCAATCCAAGTCTCAAGCTCCTAGGTTTTTCCTTGAAGCTTGGCCATGTGTCTTCAATATGCTTCCATGCAAGAGTGTTTGCGGGAGTTCTCCACTTGCCATCGGTTGATCGATGGGAGGAATGCCATGACATGAGCTCTGCAATAGATTTGCACTTGAACATATGTTGGATGCGAGGGATTATGGGAAAATGTCGCAGAACCAAGGTTTCATAATTCACTAGCATAATTCACCATGTTTGCAAAATAGACTTTAAAGCTTACTTGAGTAATGCATTCAAACTTGCATTGCTCCATCCATAGATGGTCTGCAAGTTTAGTAACTCAAGGAAGGCGTGTAGAATGAAGAATGTGCACCCCTCAAATAGTGGAGTCGATGTTGCGGTAAAAAGATCATCCTGCTCCATGCTATCATCCCTACCTAAGGATTGATGGACATATAAATCCCACACCATATCATCAAACACCTCCTCCTCCACGGCCTCATGAGGTAATGGCGGAGGGCTACTATCACCATCACTCCATGCATCCGTAACGGTCCCTCCTGAAGATCCCACCTCATATCACCGATGCTTCGCCTCCTCACGAGATGAGCATAGGGCAACATATGCGGGTGTGGCACTGCATCCTGTATCAAATTAAAACGGGATCATAACTCAAACACATGAACACCCATAGGTATCTCAATCAACCTTAACTCTTTAACACTTACCATGTTTACGGTCGCATCCCATTCTCCATAATTTGAGACGTGCAAGATACATGTTTCCTCGACATCGATCACACATACATTTGATTTTTTGCTCCAACCACATTTCGCGATAGTGGATATGGAGGGATTCATCCTCATTGGAGCTACTTGTTGAAGATGAAGACATCCTACATCTAAACAACCCAATAAATTTATTCTTGGATAAGTTGTAAATGCCAAAACTCTGTGGAGCGTCTAAAAGCGCATCTAACACCACGTCTATACTGTGAAGCGCATCTATAGGCATGTCTAAAACTTAATTTAGATGCATTGATAGATGCACGTTTAGACGCACTTTTAGACGCGCAAATAGATGCGCTTTTAGACGCACAGACTACGAGCTAATTTTCAAATCTACTTTTAGTGCACTTGCTTTTCTTCACATACTTTTAACGTTGCGCGGCTTGCTTTCCTATTAATAGACAACTCCGAGCATCCACACTTATCTCCAAGCACCCACACTCATCTCCAAGCTTACACAATCATCCCCAAGCACATAAGAGAAGAGGGTGAACAAGGAGAAGAAGAAAGAGAAGTAGAGGGTGAACAAGGAGAAGAAGAAAGAGAAGCAGAGGGTGAATAAGGAGAAGAAGAAAGAGAAGCAACTTTGAAAAAGGACAAGAAGCTTCCATACCTCTATCCAAGGTAAGTTTCTTGACGGTTGATCTTGTTTAAAAGTTGCTCTCTTTGGATTCGTCCTTTGTCGTATGTAGGGAACGGATGTTTTTTATACTAGTGTGGTCGGGCGCATGTCCTTTTCAATTTCTTAGAAAAAGGCGTCTGTCAGAGCGCATCTATAGACGCGTTTGTCTTTTGGAAAAACAGATAGCTGCACTTATAGACGCACTGTTAGACGTGTCTATGGATGCGATCCGACAGTCTTATCTGTTCTTCCCTTTCCCCTTCCTTTTCCTTCTCTTTTCCTTTCCCTTCCACTTCCACTTCCAAGAAAAGGATTGCATATTGAATGATGGAAATAAGTGATTGCATGAATGAAGAAAGGGATTGCATGAATGATGGAAAGGGATTGCATGATTGAAGAAAGAGATTGCATGAATGATGGAAAGGGAAAGCATGATTGAAGTAAAGGATTGCATTTGTGAGAAAATAAGGGATTGCATTCTCTTTTTTTCTCCTTTCTCCTCTCTTTCCTTCTCTTTTCTTCTCTCTTTTTCTCTCTTATCTCCTTTCTTTTTTCTCCTCTCTTTTCCTCTCTTTTTCACTCTTATCTCCTCTCTTTCCTTCTCTTTTCGTCTCTTTTCTCATCTCTTTCCTTCTCTCTTTTTCTCTCTTTCCCTGCTCTTTTTTCTCCTCTCTTTCCTTCTCTCTTTTTCTCTCTTTTATCCTCACCCTTTCTCTCTTTTTCCTTCTCTCTTTTATCCTCTCTTTCCTTCTCTTTTCATGGTAATTTTCCTCTCTTATCTCCTCTCTTTTTCTCTCTTTTTTTCTCCTCTCTTTTCCTTTCTTTTCTCCTCTCTTTCCTTCTCTCTATTTTCCTCTCTTTTATCCCCTCTTTCCTTCACCTTGTCTCTCTTTTTCCTTCTCTCTTTTATCCTCTCTTTCCTTCTCTTTTCGTGGTAATTTGCCTCTCTTATCTCCTCTCTTTTTCTCTCTCTTATCTCCTCTCTTTCCTTCTCTCTTTTTTTCTCTGTCCCTTCTCTTTTTTCTCTCTTATCTCCTTTCTTTTTTCTCGTCTCTTTTCCTCTCTTTTCCTCTCTTTCCCCATGTGAAGCTTCAATAGCTTGACATTGAGCAAGCAGATACTGACTTCTGTCACTCTAATTCAATGAATGCATGAGTTTGTAAACGCTTGCTCAATGTCAGGCTGTCACTCTATTTTTTCTTTTGCATCTCATGACAAGGGCATGCTCGATGGTAATCTTCTTCTTTTCTTTTCTTCAGTTCATCATGTGCCCAGGATCTTCAGCCTCACCTGATCTTCAGGATGCCATCTTTCGGGAGTTAAATAACATTTTGGGGCACCCTCCCACTCTTGCGGAGTTATACACATACATGATGAGTACTACAAACACCTCCTAGGAGTCAACAGTAGAGACTCCAAACCACCCCAATCCCACACCAGTTGAGATTACCCTTCTAGAGTCGAGTCAGTCCAGTCAGCTACAGAGCCGAGCCCCTTCTCCCTCCCTACAGTTAGGAGGTCCTTCTGTGCCATCTAGAGTCACTTCTAGAGTCGGCATACTCCTGTGCCATCTAGAGTCGCTTCTCCAGCTATGAGTGGCCTAGGTACTTCCGTGCAATCGAGAGTCACTTCTCCAGCTACGAGCGGCCATCGTACTAGCTCGACACGATAGGGTAGCAGGCATAGTAGTAGGGAGAGCGATGGGGGATGCATGGCAGCCTGCTTGGGGGGGGGGGGGTAGTGGTGGGGATGGGGATGATTTAGATGATGCAAACGTGCTAGAGGGTGATGGTACGATTTACAGTGACATCACTCAGACAGGAGGCATCTTGATGGATGCACGGGGGAAGGACATCATGGCCTTCATGTGCTCTGTAATTGCTAACAACTACAAAGATTGCTTTATTCACTACAAAGACCATCCAAAAAAGTTGGTTGATGAGACCCTCGCCTACTGTTCGCTCTAGGTATCCCAATCCCCCCAATGTTCAGTTCACAGACAAATGGCAATAAAAGATCTTCGCTTAAGAGGCAGGCACTAGCCGAGATTGCCAGGATCGAGGGAGGTCAACCACCAAGGAGGCAACCCCACACCGCTCACAAGCATGAGTGGAAGAAAGCAATGAAGATAGCGAAGGTGGACCCCAGTCTGCAGCACGTGGAGGCACCAAGGATCCAAATGGAGCAATATGGAAGCGTGCATTTTAGAGCAGGGGGTGTTGAAGCATGGGAGGCTCAATTTGTAAGTATCGATCTTAAATTATATTACTTATGTAGTTTATTAGGAGGTTGTTTCTTTGTACTAACCCCTCCGCAAATTGTGTCACCTTGTAGCTTGATATTGTGGGCAGGTACCCTACTCCTGTCGAGACAGCCTACCACCACCACCATCACAGAGGAGATACATGGAGGCACTTCTATGATGACGGGTTGATTACTGAGGAGCAGTATATCCGGGCTACTGGAGCGCCCCCCAGGTATTTGAAAGTAATTAAATAATGTCAATATTGTAAGTAAAGATTTGATTTTTCATACATTGATACATGTTCCTCGTTTATAGGACCTTGCGACTAATCTGGAGGGAGAAGATGAGGAAGAAGGGGGCGAAGAAGGGAGCGAGGATGCGGAGAACTTAGGTTCATCATAGAAGTAGTGCTAGCTACTCTTTTTTGTACTTGAAGCCACAAGACGTGGCTTCGCTTCGTGCTATATGTACATACAAGCACTTTTTGAGCTGTGAATTAATATACACTCCTTTTATTTTTTTGGCTTTCAATTTCCTTGTACAACGTTCTATCAATTAATGCCTTGTGAACTAAATGTTTTGGAGTTGTAATGTTTTATTCGAAATTATAATCGTTGGCTATAGACGTGCTTGCAATCATGCTAATCAAAATGCGGTTGGCTGTAAGAATTGAATTGCACAATGTGGAAATGGGATTCTTGTAACTACATAGCATACACAACATACACAGCATTCTGTTCAACCACACAAAATTCTACTTTTATTAATAAAAAATATTCTGTACTGCATCTATAAGCACGTCTATAAATGCATTTATGTACATGTCTCTTTGTTTTTTTTTTAATTTTTAGCAGGGCGTCTATTTGCACATCTATAGGGACGTCTATACACATATCTATCTATTTAAAATTTCTAGCAGGACGTCTATTTGCGCATCTATAGGCACATCTATATGTGCGTCTGCCTATTATATAGACACGCCTTTAGACATGGGTTTGTAGATGTGCCAATAGATGTGCAAATAGACGCGTCTATAAGTTTTTTTTATATTAAGAAAACATGTTTGTGTGTGCGTCTGTAGGTGCCTTTTCTTGTTGTGACTCTTCACCACCTTGTCTAATATGCCTTCAAAGCACATGTTGTCCCTAACCACAAACATCACTACACAAAGAGACCTCTTAATTGGAAGGTTCCCAATAGCCTCCACGAGATTTTCACAAACCTTAGAGCATGTAACACCCATGCAATGAAAGCTTTAGCCAATATTCCTTCCCCTAAAGCCGAATGGGGGCTTAAGGAGGTCACTAGGCCATTTGTAAAATCCTCTATCTACTATAAGTAAATGCTCTATATCACGTGCAGTCAAGGCCTAATTTAAAAGTCCCTCCCACCCTTGAGATATTGAGCCACTCAGTTGACAAATTTGTGACTACCTTATCTATGTTTGTGCCCTTAGCCACACGAGTTGCACCCTTAGCCTCGGTTGTGCTAATTGTCTTGCCCGTATGAGACACTTCAAAAGGAGCAATAAGTGATTTTTTTGGTTGTGCTTTATCCTTCATATTGTCATCCAAGAGCACATCAATCTTGCTCCATAGCTCAAAGGATGGGGGATTCACAAATGATAATGCAACTTGGCATCCCTTAACCCAATAAGGAATCGAGGCAAGAGTTGCTCGTTACTTATCCTCTCATGCGGTTCACAATGGGAATTCAAATGTTTAATCCGAGTGATGTATTCCCATAGTATTTTATGCTCCTTTTACTTTAACCTTATACAAGTGGTTGATCAGACTCCATTTTGGGCCAGTGGGAGCAACCACACTGTAAACGCCTTCATTAATGTTTCCCAATCGATGTTTTCCTTCGCTCCAAAGTCCCTGTACCATTGGCCAGCCTTACCATCAAGGCTCAGTCCAAATGCATTGACTTTATCCAAGTCACCGATATCTCCAAAGGTCTTGTAGATCTACTTAAACCTTTCAATGTGGGAAATAGTATCTCCTTCTCCTAAAAACTTGGTGATGAGCTTAGAGATCATAACTGGAAAACTTCATGAAGCATTAGTGCCTCTTCCCATAACCACTTGCGGCATCGCCCCCCTTCCTAGTTCTTGCACTAGGATCCTCATTTCCTCATCATGAGTACAATATGTGGTGCAAGTGGAGGTGCTTGAGGGGTTGACACAGTCCCGTAGTTGGGTGGTACTTGGATTATAGAAGCTCATCGATCTAATAGGGATTGTGTTTGGTAGTGTTGTCCTTGTGGGACTTGGAGCTAGCATGCATGGTGGGATCAGGCTTATTGGTCTCACTAGTATGGGCTTGGGCATAGGTACATTTACGTTAGCCACTGGCCTATAAGGTGTGGCCATGAGGAAGGGAGTACCTTTTGGAGCTCCTCCCCAACTTGTATATAGATTAGGATGAGGGGCCATCGAATGTGGTAAGGTATTCTCCCCAAATTCCATTTGTTCATTCCCCTATCCATCAGGACTTGGTGGCCAGAACCTAGGTACCTAGGGCTCATAAGTCCTTGTGAAGGATGGTTCACCCTCATAGAAATTAACACGTGGCCCTGTAGCCTCTTCAGTTGAGAGAGACAAGAATTTCTTTGAGCATTACCTGATACATAGGTTGGTGGGGGGTCTTACTACTCTTCAACCACTCTAGTTTGCCTAGTGAAGGGATTGACTAGGTCAGGGTCAGGGAAGTTGAATAATCCTATAAAATTGAAGAATGACTCCCTCAAATGCAAGGTTGTAGTAGAAGAGGTGGGGAATTGGGGCCTTATGGAGCTAGAATTAGGAGCTAGGGTGATTCAAGTTTAGGTTTTCTCCCATTATAGCATCGAAGCTCATGGTGTCCTTCAAACTTGAGGACTCTGTGTGCACATAACTGTATACCAAATAGAAACTTAAGGTTGAGATCTTGGATGGAGGTGACAGAGATCCTAGATGGATCTAATAGTGCGGCATTTGATGTATCGGTTAGGACGTTGTTTGAAGCACTATCTTTCGGCTCGGGTTCAATGCCTATCACCCTCCCAGACCTTACGTGCATGTGTCGTCTACATGGATGATTTTTTCCTATTAGTTTCATTAAGAAGCAAAAATTTTATATTGGTATCGAAAGTTTGTATGCCATAATAAAAATAAAGGCTTGAAAAATTCACCAAGATTTGAAACTTTTACGAGAAAAAAAATTTAATGTTTTGCCAAGATTTTCAAATTTTTCTTTAAAATTAAAAAGAAAATATATCAAATTATAATGTTTCATACAAACATTGCAAAACTAAAAAAATGAGCTCGATAAACTTTCACCAAGATTTTATATTAATATATAAGTATAGCTTCGATAAAAACATCCCTGGTCGCGTACTTATCTTGGGTGCCTAGTCAAAATGAATCATTATGTCTTTCTGGCCCTAAGGCAATAGACATTGCGTTAGCATTAAAGCGGCGACTCCTTGAGTTGCTGTGTTAGCCTTATGGCAACAGTCGATGCATTAGTAATATAGGAGTGACTCTTAACACGACGGGTCCTTATAGCAGTGACTAATAATGCAATGGGTAATTAAAGCGGCAACTGATTAATGTAGTGGGTCAAATATAGTAGCAACTTGTAATGCATCAGATTCTGAGTCAGTGCTTTAACCTTATAGCAGGGGTTTTGACCTCTAAAGTGATATTTGTGAGTTCATTAAATGCCACATGGTATTAGGTGAAGTGGATAGGCATGGGTGGGCAATTGGAAATCAACATGTTAGTCATTGCGTTATAAAGCAGTGAGATGGCTGGCTGAGAAGCTGTGTTATCCTTAACGTAGCAACTCATAGTTTGGCTATGTTGCCAACTAGTTTTTGGTACTCTATGAGGATTTTTGAAATTCTGTGCAGGGTTTGTGAGCACAATTGGATGTTATGCTACTTATTCTACCTACTCAAACCAAGAAATCACAAAAACTAACAACTTGAAAGCTCGGGGTATTCATCTTATAAAAATTTTAGTGTACCTTGTGCATTCAAAAGGAGGGGTATTTTAATTCATCTTTTGGAAAAAAAGTAACAGGATTACGATAATAGGAGGGGCTTTTTAATTCAATTTTAGAAAAAAATCACTTAGTCCATAAGTAAAGAGGGGTGTTTTTATTGGGGGGAAAATTTTAGTTGAGGGGCTTTTTTAATACCCTTCGAATGCATGTGATACATAGGATTTCTTATTAGGAGCTTATTAGTGCATCCCTTGACCTTGAAAGCATCAAACATGAGATTTTTGAAGGGGTTGGCTGAGAACTCAGTCACACCTCTACTCAATCTGATCCAAATCCATTTTTCAACATTTGTGAGTGAAATTTGATACCACAAACTATCTATTCCTACATTGACAAAAAAAGTACTAAAGACAAACTCAAATTCTTGGCAAACACCGTATGGGCAGAAATGATAGTTTCTAATTTTCCTCCTCCAAACTCACACTTTTCTCCTTCAATCCCATATTATAATCCACTAACAACACTCCTAGTTAAGCTAGAAGCATTGTGCAGTAATGGTAGAGAGCTTGTGTAATATGAAAGCATACCTCAAACTCCCAATAACAGAACCAAAAATTTGTAGTCTGGCAGTGACTCATGTGTGATGGGGATCTTGGAAGAATGTCGTCAAAGCCTCCACTCCCGAGAAACTCCTTGGGGGAGCTTTGTATGCGCAAGCCTCACGCTTGTATCACCCAAGCGTCTATCAGATTGTGCAAGTGATTGCATGAGGGAGAAAGGAGAGAGGGGGAAAGAGGAAGGGAGAGGGAAGAAGAGAATGAGAACAAGAGGAAGGAGAGAATGGGGAAGGGGAATAGTGGCAATCACAAGACAACTTAGCAAGAGGAAACAAGAAGACTCAATGCAAGATAATAAAGAGAAAGAAAGAGCTTCTATTTCGAAAGATGCAAGCACACAATGAAGACCAAATTCAACCTTTTGACCTTAAATATGTACCTGTCCACCTTTTGAAAGGAGGGCTAACCTTTGTACTCTCTTGTACCTCTCTCATTCTCATATTATAACCACTTGTGCCCATACACCTCCAAAGCAAATGGCATATGTTAATCCTCACGCTCTCTCATACATCTCCACTTGCCATCATAGTACATGAATTGTTAATTGTTGTGGTGGTTAATAGAGTACTTGTGAGCGATTGCTGGTATTTTTAGAAGAGTGGATTCTTTGAGCAATTAAAGAGGTCAGGTCTTGTTGAGGTCTTTGTGAGAACTCTATCTATACTATATGTGAGACAATGAGATTGAAGCTAGTGCTTAGCCAACTCTTGGTTTGCTTCATGAAGTTCTATGGCAAAATCTGATTGCATTTGTCAAGTTGTGATGGGACTCATTCAAAACCTACGAGAGTTTTCATTGACGAGGAGTTTACAGGTCATGTGATCCCTGAACGTTGTTTAAGTGTTGAAGACTTTTTAGATCTTATTCTCGGTGTGTGTGTGTGTGGGGGGGGGCACTTACAAATATGTAAGCAAAGAACGTGGGCTCAACAAGAGGGAATTTTTAACTCTTTCTTTTCATATTTTTTACAGATAAAAGGGTACCATTTAAATGGGATATTCACATATTGAACAAAAAAAGGGTGTGTTTTATTCATGAAAAATTTGTTAGATATCAATGCTCCACTCTTGTCTAACTACGTAGGAACCCGCTAACTCTACTTGTAAGCCCCCCATATGAGGAGAAGGCATTTGAATAGCTCGGTTATCCGGTAGGTCCTGGTTTGACACCAGATGGGGGCCATGTGTGGCCTGATGGCTGGACAGCTTCAGATAGAGTTGGCACACCACCAACTAGGCTACATGCAAAAGCGGGAAGGCATCCCTTGACTCACCGCACTGAGGGTAGACGGAGCATTTCCCAGGGTAGCCCACTCTCGGGTTGCGGGGCCCATTTGGAGCCTCAAATTATCCCAGATGGCTGGGGGCCGAATGGTGAGCATAGGTCAGTTGCTCTGTTTTGTGCACCGGCTCTATCGTATGGTTGGTGGCCTATTTTGGGACCGACCCCTAGTTGACCGTTTTGGGCGGACTGGGTCCGCCACCCAATTGAGGCTAACCGACTACAACTGGTGGCTATATAAGAGCAAGCCCGTGAAGCCCATTTCATCACTGGCTACAGCAACCCTTATTCCTTAGCATTCAGCCTCCGTCTTCTACTATTTCTGGCATGCCATTGAAGCTTCTTTCATAGGAGCGCACGGTTGGGAGGCAGCGCCATCTATTGTATCAGTTCTACAGTAATCAAATTTTTGATTCTCCATACTATCTTGTTTTCTCTCTTGCGTACGAGATCCTGTTATCTGTTGAGCACAGACGTTGTATTATTTTCTTACATGGTATCAGAGCCTGGACTCTAGCAAGAAGATTTGGTAGTGTGTTTCTGTTTGTGAGCAGATTGTGCGAGATGGCCCAGCCTGCAAGACTGCAAATCTCGGGGGGGTCACTCATTATATGTAACCCTATCACGTGAGTTCAACAGAAGGATATTTTTTATTTCTAAAATTTACAGAAATAAATATACATAAGGGACTATTTTAAATAGTTTTGGAAAAAATTTACAGATTTGTATAGAAAAGGGGTACATTTTATTAATGAAAATTTTACATATAAGGAATTTTAAATATAGGCCTTGAACGCACGTGATATAGAGTGTTTATGCATAGTGACCTCCCTGAGCTACGAATCCCACCATTTGGCAAAAGCGAAAAGTTGGACGGCTCTAACTATCCTCTCTGGAAGTTCAAGATGAAGACCATCCTAAGCACATATGAGCTTTCGGACACTGCTACTGGGGTGGACGTGAGGTCGGTTCCGAGACCGGATCCAACCAACGCAGGACAATAGATAGTACCAACTACGGATGAGATTCTCGCATGGACAAGAAGAAATGCAGATGCATTGTGTTCTATTGTCTACAATGTTAGTGATTCTGTCATGGCGTTAATTCAACATGTCACCACAACGGAGGAGGCATGGATGGTCTTGAAAAATCAGTACGAGACCACGAATTAGACACGGATTCAAAATCTAAAGACTCAACTTGCGAACAAAAAATTGTGAGAGTTTGAAGCGGCAAAGAAGTTCATCACCAGGGTGGAGAATCTGCGCGATCAGATGATTGCGATTGGAATCACCATCACCAGCGAGAATCTAGCACGAAGGTGCATACGGATTCTCCCACCAAAGTACGATGGTCTTGTTACGGCACTGGATACGCAGAACAGAAATCTGCCCCTCAACTTTGACGATTTCAGTGTGATGTTTCTGGAGGAGGAGATGTGTCAAAAGACAAGGATTGGAGAAGATTCAGCTTTCTGGAGCGGATCAAAGAAAGGTAAGGGTAAGGACTCTGGTAACCCATATTCTTCTGATGATAAAAAGAGAAAGAAGAAGATCAAGTGCTTCTATTGCAACAAGGCAGGGCACAAGCAGAATGAGTGCTGAAAGAAGATTACAAATGAGAAGAACAGAGTAAAGAAAGAGTCCAGCAATAGCGTGCAGGCAGTACCAATAGAGCTATCCGTAGTAGTAGAGGAGATTTGCAGGGAGGCAGTTCATGTACCTGCGGATGATCCTTGGATCATTGACAGTGGTGCATCACGCCACATGACCAGTCGGAAGGATTGGTATACCTCTCTACAGCCGGTAGGGAATGACATCATGGTAGCAGTCAGCAATGATGCAAAATGTCCAGCAAAAGGAAAAGGTACGATTGCTCTCAAGTCAGATGGAGTTGTAAAACAGTTGTCCGATGTTCTTTATGTGCCAGATATCAAGAGGAACTTGTTGTCCATTTCTGCGATCACAAAACAGGACCTCAAAGTTCAATTCGATAAGAATGGTGCACAGATCTTGGATCTTCAAGGAAAGGTCATTCGTAAAGGTACACGATGCAAGAACATTTATGAACTCTCAGCTTTCAGTGCTCGAGAGGATGTGAAGAACACTAAGCTATGGCATGAGAGGTTTGGTCATCTAAACCTTAGTTCTTTGAAGGAGATGCATAAAAGTGGAATGATTGCAGACCTACCAAAAATTTTAGATCTGCGCGATGTATGTGAAGCTTGCATGATGGGCAAGCAACATCGGCAGCCCTTTCCTAAAGAGGCTAGCAGGGCAAAGGCTCCTCTAGAACTCGTTCACATGGACCTCTGCAGAAAGATGGAGATGGAAGCTTTGGGTGGTTCCTTCTACTTCATGACGCTGATCGATGACTACAGTAGAAGGATATGGATATACTTCCTGAAGACAAAAGACAAGGCTTTCAGTAGGTTCAAGGAATGGCATGTAATGGTCGAGAAAGAATCGGAGAGGAAGGTGAAGAAGCTGAGATCAGATAGAGGTGGAGAGTTCACATCGACTGAATTCGAAAGTTACTGCAAAAGTCACAGAATCAAGAGGCAGAAACCCCCACCACATACATCACAACAAAATGGAGTAGCCGAACGCAAGATGCACGTCATCTGCGAAATGGGCCGGAGTATGATGAAAGGGAAAGATTTGCCAAAGACCATCTGAGCTAAAGCATGTAACACTGTAGTTTACATCCTCAATCGTAGCTACACGAAGGCTATGAACAGGATGACTCCACTGCAAGCCTTTTTTGGTAAGAAACCTTCAGTTGCACATTTCAAAGATTTTGGATGTGACTGTTTTGTGCATGTCCCTGATGCTACCAGGACCGAATGGGAACCGAAGAGCCGGAAGTGTATTTTCTTGGGCTACAGTGAAGAGGCGAAGGGTTACCATCTCTATAACCCTATTACCAAGAAGGTAATTGTAAGTCGCGATGTGGTCTTCTCAGAACAGCCGCATCAATTGGAGGAGGATGCTTCCTTCCCAGTCAACCACGACCAGGATATCCATCCAGTACCACCACCAACAGCAGATCGAATTCCCCCAACGGTGCTTGGGAGGATTCAAGACAAAGAAGATGAAGAAGAGCCTACAGAACCACAACGGCAACGGCCATTCCCGAAGTGGGTAAAGTAGCTCTTGGATGGCAGAGAACCTCCAGCCATTGAGGAGGAACCATCCGAACACCGCCAGTCCAAGAGATTAGAGGAGCAAAGAAGGGCGCAAGAACACTTGGTCAACTATGCTTTGATGACAGTGATCCGTGCTGATGAACCGAAGTGTCTTGAAGAGGCACAAGGCGATGATAGGTGGATGGAGGCTATGCAGCCGGAGTATGGCTCCTTAATGAAGAACAACACTTGGGACCTTGTGGATCGACCACCAAAGTGCAAGGTAATCGAAACCAAGTGGGTGTACAAGATCAAGTACAAGTCCCGATGGCACGTTGGATAAGTACAAGGCTCGGCTCATGTGGCAAAAGGATTTGCACAGGTACATGGTTTTGATTATTAGGATACTTTTGCTCCCACAGCTCAACTAACCACAATTCGCAGTGTTTTGGCTTTAGCTGCCCAGGGAAGTTGGCCCGTGTTTCAGATGGGGATGTGAAATCCACCTTTTTGAATGGAGATCTCAAGGAGGAGGTATACGTGGAACAACCACCAGGTTTTGAGATCCCCGGTTCAGAAGGTAAAGTCTGCAAACTAAAGAAGGCACTTTACTAACTGAAACAGTCCCCACGAGCGTGGTACTAGCGAATTGATGCGTACTTTCTGCAAAACGGGTTCAAGAGGAGCCCATTTGATGCAAATTTGTATATCTTTAGAGAAGGAGGCAGGTGTATGATCGTGGTCCTTTATGTGGACGACCTTGTCATAACAGGGAACCATGAAGAGAAGATCTCGCAGACGAAGCATTTGTTAGGAAGAGAGTTTGAAATGACAGACCTCGGACTGATGCATTTTTGTTTGGGGATTGAAGTTTGGCAGGAGCCGAAACAGATCTTCATTTCAGAGCTGAACTATGCTGGAGAGATACTGAAGGCATTTGGCATGGCTGAGTGCAAAATAGTTGGTACCCCTATGGAGGTTGACGTGAAACTCTCAAGCAAGGATTCATCACCACTGGTGGACAAAGCACAGTATAGAAGGCTTGTGGGCAGCTTGATTTACCTGTGCAACACATGGCCGGACATCATTTTTGCAACTGTGTACTAAGTAGGTTATCCAATAAGCCTCGGAAGAACCATTGGAGGGTAGGGATGCGGGTGCTGAAATACATCAAAGGCACACTTGATTATGGCATCACCTATACCAAGGGCATTGACCAGATTCTGTGACTCGGATTGGGCAGGAGACGTGGATAGTAGGAGATCAATGACAGGGTACTATTTCTCACTTGGATCTGGAGTTGTGTCATGGGTCAGCAAGAAGCAACCCACAGTTGCTCTTTCTTCTACCGAGGCCAAGTACAAATCAGCATGCTTTGCTTCTTGCGAGGCAGTGTGGTTGAGGAGTATTTTGGGGGACATGGGTGCAATGTAGAACAAGCCTACGTAGTTATCATGTGACAATCAGAGTTGCATGGCGATTACAAAAAACCCAGTGTTCCACGCTTGCACAAAACACATTGAGATTCAATATCACTTTGTACGCAAGCTCATCATGGATGGAGAGGTCGACTTGGTGTACTGTCCGACTACAGAGAATGCTACGGACATCTTCACGAAGGCTCTTGGAAGAGACTTGCTGGAGAGGCATCTTCATCGACTTGGCATTGGGCCGAAAAAGTAAGTTCACTTGCGGGTGGACATTGAGGGCGGGTGTTAGATATCAATGCTCCACTCTCGTGTAACTACGCGGGAACCAGCTAACTCTATTTGTAAGCCCCCCATATGAGGAGAAGGCATT
Source organism: Dipteris shenzhenensis (assembly GCF_047967505.1). Classification (NCBI taxonomy): domain Eukaryota; kingdom Viridiplantae; phylum Streptophyta; class Polypodiopsida; order Gleicheniales; family Dipteridaceae; genus Dipteris; species Dipteris shenzhenensis. The sequence goes on from NC_141606.1 coordinate 50,917,285, forward strand.
TGAGTAGCTCGGTTATCTGGTAGGTCCTAGTTTGACACCAAATGGGGGCCATGTGTGGCCTGATGGCTGGGTGGCTTCAGATAGAGTTGGCATACTGCCAACTAGGCTACATGCAAGTGTGGGAAGGCATCCCTTGACTGACCTCACTGAGGGTAGATGGAGCATTTCCCAGGGCAGCCCACTCTCGAGTTGCGAGGCCCGTTTGGAGCCTCATATGATCCCGGATGGTTGTGGGCCGAGCAGAGACCGTAGGTTAGTTGCTTTGTTTTGTGCACCGATTCTATCGTATGGTCAGTGGCCTATTTCGGGACCGACCCCTAGTCGACCATTTTGGGCGGACTGGGATGGCCACCCAATTGAGCTTAACTGACTACGACTGGTGGCTATATAAGAGCAAGCCCATGAAGCCCATTTCATCAGTGGCTACAGCAATCCTTACTCCTTAGCATTCAACCTCTGTCTTCTACTATTTCCGACACGCCATCGAAGCTTCTTTCACAGGAGCGCATGGTTGGGAGGCAGCGCCATCTATTGTATCAGTTCTACAGTAATCAAATTTTTGATTCTCCATACTATCTTGTTTTCTCTCTTGCATATGAGATCCTGTTATCTGTTGAGCACAGACGTATTATTTTCTTACAAAATTAACAGATAAGCCACAAACAATCATGTTTTAAAAGATACTATGATTCTAACATTGCTCAGTTGGTTGAAGCTTAGTAGTAAGATATCATCATATGAGCTATAGGTTGACTTAGCTCATTACACATCTCTTTTACTAGCATCATTATTTTTATGTGTTCGTATTGGTTGTCTATGTTTCAATTTTGGTGTGTGACTTATGTGGGCTCGTTCTCTTTGACTTTCTTGTGTATACTTTCAGGTTTTGATATATTTAATATGTATTTGTTTCTTTCACTTTGTGATTGATACATCAATTGACTTAAAATTTTTAACAATGAGTTGTCCCCTTTGAAATGTATGCAATTGTTCCAAGTATTCCTTTGTACTATATAAATTAATGATCTAGAATACAAGTACTAAGTGAACACACACAAGCTTTGGAAGAAGGCTACTTTGGATTCATTTTATACATGTTTTTCACACATACAAATTCTTTCAATGATATGAAAAGCTAGTTGAGTACATTGTACAGGTGGAGCTAAACATGTCAGTTTCATTAATTGGTTTTTCACGATCAAAATTATTCTATGAGTACAATTATCATGGGTAAACATATTATCCAAAATTTTATAATTCTATTATATCTCATTCTAAATTCCTCATATGTAATTGTTCATAGCATTATAATATACTTTTATTTTCATCCTTTAGTTTGCTTAGTCTTTTACTAAAATTATTATGTATCAAGCAGAGAAGTCCCTAGCAATCCCTGAAAGACAAGATAGTGTGTGGTATAGAATATGTATGGGCAACCATCCTACAGATGAGTGACCTCGCCTACGGCCAAGTCCAGCACTTTACTATGCCCATTGTGCTAGATGGAAAAATGATGAATTCTCATAACATAGGTACCCCAAGTTAATGCCCCCACCCATTTACTAGAAAAGTCAATCATTGTCTCTACCTGCACCACAAAATTAATATAATCAAGTCCAGGTTACGCAAGGAGCCCCAACCAAGGGTCACTAGGGGCTCAAAACCTAGGTCCACACATAAATTAGGTTATCATTGAAGAACTAGCAAGCGAGTGGGAGGACCTGGACTATGGCCTACTGGCACTCAAGACTTCTTTTCATGAAATTCTTGCATACCAAACAAGCCATAAAATTCATTATGTCATGTAGGATGAACAATACATTCTAGTGTATCAGACATCTCCCACTATGCAACAACGTAGGACATAAACACCATGAACTATCGATCGGCTATCCAATGCTGCACTTGCCAAGGTCTACACGACACAAGTAAGTGTCCTTAGAAGGAAGTTGTTGATCGTACCATAGCTTATTATAAATGCCAAGGACCTCACTTAAGAAATATCCATACAAGGATGACCACCATACCTAGGACAACCGAAACCAATTCAAACACCCCCTTATGCTCTAGCTATGGGGTGGACCATCTTTACAAGGATTGTCTGATGAGAAGAACTCCCAGGATAGATCTTGACCCTAAAGCTAGCATTAACTTGCTGAGTATTGAGAGAGGATAGGTGTCCTTAGTATCATTGAGTGTGATCACGAGGGCTAGGAGACTTGTTGGAGAGGCTTAGCTTAGATAGAGAAGCTCCCAAAGAACAAGATTTGAGACGTCTCCCTCGGAATTGTGAAGGCTAATGCAGGAAATTGGACGCTCTCTTCCTATTTCTCAATGAATCTCTCTCTCTCTCTTCTAAATACATTAGTGGACTATGATTGATGCAAAGAGAGATGAAAGTTGGCTAGTTGGAGAAGTGGTCAACTAAATACACTAGTGGACTATATGGAAAGAGAGATGAAAATTGGCTAGTTGGAGAAGTGGTCAACTAAAGTGTTTATCATAATATTTTGAGGAGGCCAACGGTCAGCCAATGGAGGTCAATGAAGCCCAACCGTCTTGGGTGCTATATAAGGGTCACTTGATGAATTAAAATTAAGATTTGACTTAGTGATGCCTTGTCTGTAGAGAATTGACAATTGAAATGACATCGAGTGCTCAAGAAAGCTGATCAAGTTGGTATGTGGGCATTGAGACTATATCTACGAAGTGCTAATCACCACCGGATGATGAGAAGCAAGCATACGCAGGTGTGTATTATGTAAGGACTAGAAAAGATGCCACTAACTACGTACCAACAAATACTTCAACTTACGTACTCCCTCAGCCACCTCCAGGGCCATATATATGCTTGCATGTGATATCAAAGGAAAGAAGTCGACTTGGCACACATTCAGCAAAGATGCATTGGGGTCAAGATTTATGCCATTGTGATCTACCACTTGCCTCAAAGCTTTCTATACTTTTAGCAAACTAGTTGATGTTTTGTGGATACTTGATTCCACTTATGCTCGTCTCTCTCCATTGGGTCTCCATTATGAGAGACTGTTAACAATGATGCCTCTTGCCTAAGTTTCATCTGATTTGTTGCGAGCAGTTATAAGTGGTCAATCCATAAATTATAAGACCAAATCATTTGGAATTCCATGAACTCTATGACTATATACAGGCTGCCACCATTTCCCATGAGCTTTACAAATTTTGCGCAGCCTGAAAATGAGTTTTGAGAGTTCTCTAGCATCGAGCACCTGGCTGAAAAACTGATTTGCAAACATCTTTTATGCTCGGTAGCTATCACGATCAGCAAAGTAGCCTAGCTACTATCACATAGGCTATTTGCATAGCATTTACTACAGTCGGCAATAGCAAGCTCCTCTTGGTGATATCCTGCGTTAGTTTCACGCTCCAGGCATTATTCAGTGCACAAGTTGGAGGCTATTCAATGCTCCTTGAGTTACTCCATCCAACTGGTGATTTATTTCTAATAGGTCATGGTGCTAGCAGAGGTAAGCAACTCTTGTAAATTTTGCTTAGCATATGTAAAATATGATGCACCTTTTTATCATCTCACAACAAATCAAGATGCGTCAAGGCCATGAAAATTTAGTGCACAGATAGAAGACTAGATTGATCATCGAGGATTAAAATTGTCCCCAAATGCATAGGAATGCAATTCCAAAATACATGGGAATGGATGGTTCCACTTTTTTGTAGACAAGGTTGGCCGATTGGTAGTATACATGGGTCCATGAATGGTTTTTTTTCTATGACATATAAGAATCGGTGCATTGCAACAAAGAAATAGATATCCCCATTGTGATGTATTTGTATCTTTTGTTAATACGCTTACATATATCATTTCCTTCCTACATAACACTAAATGTCATTAAAGTATATTATTGGTCTCCAAACACATGGAGAATAACACATCTCCAAACACATGGGGAATATTTTGGTTTACAAAGTGTCCCAAAATATATGGGGAATGATCTCATACACGTGGGGAATGATGTATCATGCTTTGATTTAAAATTGACACATTCACAATGGGCATCTCAATGGTCACAAATGATTTTTTAAAATCTAACTTCTATGTGTCCTAGCTTCATACACTATTGTAAAAGCTTACGTGGACACTTGTTTCATATTATAATTACCTATACATTTTCTAAAAGTGTGTTGAGGGCTAACTTAGTCTGCCTCCTATTTTTTATGCATTGTGGTTACCAAAATTAATGCCCATATACTTGTGGCTTATAATAATGCTTATGGACTTGAGATTTGAGGCCTACATAAATGGCTACATCTTGGCCTCGGGGGGGTCACTATGTATGAACCCTCTATATCATGTGCGTTCGAGGCCTATTTGTAAAATCCCTTATCTGTAAATTTTTCCTTAGTAAAACGTACCCTTTTTCTATACAAATCTGTAAAATTTTTTACATTTCATTTTAAATGCTCCCTTATGTATATTAATTTTTTAGAAATTTAGGAATTAAAAATATCCTTCTATTGAACTCACGTGATAGGGTTACATATGATGAGTGACCCCCCCAAGATCTTGGCTTCAAATATATATAAGGACAACATTTATGCAGTGTTTTTTTACAAAAAAATCTTTTAAATCGTATTTAATTCCATAAATCCCCAATTAATTCTTTAAAAATGTTATTTCTTATCAGGTCAATGAAAACCTAAAAACCTGCTACCTTTGCTAAGGGACATGCGAATTTCTCTAAGGGACTTCAAATCCCTTGTCGGACATGGATCAAATCTCATATGGAACCCCAAAACTCCTATGTGGGACTCCAAATTGTTGGAAGACAAGCTCGGGTATGCTATCCCACAGATATGTTACGGACGGCTAGATATGCCTATCGGCACTATGATTGGTGTGTTAGTAGTTAGTAGTAGTCAGACCATGGTTCATACCCATGGTTAGTTCTTATCAGACCAGTTAGGTCTTATCTTGTGTTTTTAGTTCTTTTTAGAGTGTTCACTTGGTGGATGTACTGTCTTTTTCCTTCTAGTATGGAATAGACTATGTGTTGGAGGTTGCTTGCCCTCCTGGTGTTCTTCCTCATACCTGGGTGTTCCCGCTTCTGGTACACTATCTTCTTTGACATGGTATCAGGGCACTTCAATGCTTATGGGTGAGCTGCTCTGGTAGAGTGGTGTGTTGAGGCAAAACCCTAGTCGTTTTTTAGGATAAGAGAGACGTGCTAAGCTTGTGTTGAATTCCTGGCTTGTCCTCCCTTCTACAGGTAGTTTTTGGTCACGACATTGAAATTTTGCAAACGAATACTCTATATTACTTAGTTTCATCGCTTTGAGTAATTTCAGGGCCTTTGGATCTGGGTTTGCTATTTTTTGGCCAAATTTGATCGTTTACATCTCCAAATCGCCGTTTTAAAATTCCCATGAAGAAATCTGGCATATTGAAGCTGTGGAAGTTGCATCTGCTCAAGTCTATTGAAGACTATCTATCAAAGCTTGGAGGCTAAGGGAAGAAGACCTCTTGAAGGTTCTCAAGAGATTGGTTGCCACTTATAGTTGAAAACGAAATACAAGTGCCTTGTTTCTCTACACTACACTTATTTTTCTTATTCATTTTACTACAAGGATTGGCATAGCCCACCGCTATAGGGGTGGTAAACTTGTGCCTGGGTATAGGAACATACACTTACAGAGACAGTGGTTGACAGTGGTTGATGCCTTACTATGCATGAGACTATCATGCTTATCTATTGTCATATTGCCGGGTGATCCTATGCTAGTGACATACTACTGGCGGATGCATCTTGGGGCCTGATACTAGTCCATGGTTGATGCATGATTTTGTAGTGATATTGGAATATTTGCAATAGATCAGATGCCCTTGATCTTGCTGTGATACAGTGGTTGGTGTGAGGATCTTGATGCCTAGCAAGCGGTTATACTTTTTATGCCTGATTCTGACTACATATTGATTGTTGTTTGCTCATGCTATGAGCTACTAGTGATTGACTATTGGAATATTGTGAGGCATTATTGGACACCTTGATTGCCATTATTGGTTTATGTGGTGCTTTGCCTTGCCACTGAAAGAAGCAAAGTGCCATTTTGATTCCAATTGATTAGTTGTGCAGTGGTAACTGGAAGTTCTTGGACTGCATTCAAAAGTGTGTAGGTGGCTGTTTTCAGCAGTAGATATCAAAAAATCCTTAAGGAATTTGGATATGCACTGAATTGGAAGTTTGTAGAGCCATGCATTGGCTACATTTTTGCTTTTGATAGTATTTGCATCCAAGCTAAGGTGTGAAAGATATTGACAGTCCAAAGAAGTAAAAAGTTCTAAGAATCTACTTTTTTGTAATTATGGCAAATGCAAGTGGGCCTGATAGTATCATCCAGATTGTTGGTGAGAAATTAGATTACCATAACTACCCCATTTGGAAATTTAGAATGGAGAACTTTCTGATTGGAAAAGGCTATTGGGATTTGTTTACAGGTGATGAGAAAGAGCCTAATTTGCCAGAAAGAAATGCTACTGCAGAACAACTTAAGAATCATAAAGCTTGGCTAGAAAGAGCACAGAGGGTGCTTCACTGGTTTTCAATATCTATTTCAGATGCCATGGTTATGCAAATTTTGAACTGCAAATCTCCCAAGAATGCATGGGATATCTTGACAAGATATTATGGCACAACTACAAGTGCCAAGAAAATTCAATTGAAGCAAAAGTTCAACAATATGTCAAGGCGGGGTAGAACAATACAGGAGTATGTAACTAAAATCAAAACCATAGCTGATCAATTAGCTTCTATTGATGCTTCTGTGGACGATGATGACATGGTTGCAGTCACTTTGAATGGACTTGGTCCTGAATATAAGTCTTTTGACACGTCCATTTTAGTGAGGCTAGATATGCCAGATTTCAATGAACTGGTTGCTCTTTTGATACATGAAGAAGTGAAGCTTGGGCTGAATACTAGTGCTAGTAGCTCCAGAAATAGAGATGTTTTTTTTAACTCTAATCAGAGAGGTAGAGGTGGTAGAGGCAAGAGTGCCTCTCATGGTGGAGGTGATATTAGATATACATCAGAGGCTCAAGCCCATAATTGGAGCAATCAAAATCAGCCTCATAGAGGAGGAGGATCTCTCCAAGGCAAGGGGAGATCTGGATCGCGATGTAGAGGTCTTGGTAGCCACCTCACCATGTGGATCAGCCCAATAAGGATAAGGTATGCCATTACTGTAGGAAGCTTAGCCATATTGCCAGGGATTGCTTCAAGAAGCAAGCGAATCAGAGAGGAAGGGAAAATCAGCAAGGTCATTTCGCTCCTTCAAGTCATACACATGACACACCTGTAGACCAGTTGTTTGCTATGACGCATGTACAAGATCATAAGCTTACTGATGGTGGCTTTGAGGATGTGTGGTACATAGATTCAGGAGCATCTAACCATATAACACCACATGATGAGTGGTTTGAACAGATGACTCCTAGATTGCATGGATCTGTTTGCACCGGTGATGATATGCAGCATGACATTACTCATACGAGTGTTGTACCTTTGGCTATGCATGATGGCTAGACCACGAAATTAATTGATGTGTTGCATGTGCCTTCTATCATGAAGAATTTGTTGTCTGTTGGGAAAATGGCTAAGCAAAACTTCTAGGTGCGGTTTAATAAGCATGGTTGTTTCATTGAAAATTTTGATAATGGCTGTAAACTTATTGCAAAAGGGAAAAGACAAGGAAGAATGTTCATTTTAGATGCAGGCATACCGAAATTGAAGGCTACCATGTTCACCCATTGTACGGGTGTTGTTCAGGACTTGGAAATTTGGCACAAACACATCGGTCATATTCATATTCAAAAGCTGAAAAATACAGAGCATAAAGGCATTGTTGTTGGCTTGCCAAAGTTCAAGTATACTGCTTTAGAGCATGTTTGTCCTGCATGCTAGTTTGGAAAACAATCAAGGTTGCCATTCACTAAGCATATGCGGGAAAGTAATAGACCCTTGCAATTGATTCACACTGATGTCTGGGGTCCCAACTTAGACTACCTCGATGGGAGGCTCATCATATTATGTCACATTTATTGATGATTTCAGCTGGTATACATGGCTGTATTTTTTGAAACATAAGGATGAGGTCCTGCCTGCCTTCAAGCATTTCAAGCAAGAGTTTGGTTCATATATCACATACTTGAGATCAAATAATGGAGGTGAATATCTGTCAAATGAATTTGATGACTTCTTGGCCTATCATGGGATTTGATGAGAGCTTACATGCCCATATACACCACAGCAAAATGGAGTGGCTGAATGTAAGAATGGGGTGATTGGTTCATGTGGTAGAGGCATGTTGAATGAAAAGAACTTACTTGATTATTATTGGGTAGAAGCACTTGCAACTACAGTGTACATGCTGAATCGCACTCCTACTGCTAGCATTCATATGTTCACACCATATGAGAAATTGTATCGACAGAAGCCTGATGTCAGTCATTTAAAAGTGTTTAGTAGCTTGGCATATGTGCATATACCAAATGAGAAGAGGAGAAAATTAGATTTGAAGGCTGAAAAATGTGTGTTTATAGGCTATGCTCAAGATCGAAAAGGCTATAAGTGTTACAATCCCTCTACTAGGAAGACTTTGATCAGCCGTGATGTTATTTTTGACGAGATGGGATCTTGGTATGGCAAACTTGATATAGTGGTTCCACATCAAGCCTTGGATGCTCAGTTGAATGATAAAAATCAGACACATACTACTTCTATGTCAGGACCTACAGCCAGTGGTGATTCCTGAGTCCTTGGTCAGGCAGGTTGCGTTCTTCCACCATTGACACCTCTATGTCAGTGAGGGGGAGAGATAAAGGGAAGAACAAGGTGAATGAGATTGTTTCAATGCATGAGATTGAGGTTGATATGCCCCCTGGACCATCTAATTCAGGTTATGATTCTTCTGGTAACGACAGTTTGGATAGTGAATTAAGCATTCCTTCTATTTCCACACCAAGTGTGAAAAGCAGCAGGTATGTGCCTCCTGATGAGAGAGATGAAGCTGAAAAGTCAATGTCTAGAAAGTTAGTGAGAATATCTCAAAGGGTAAGATACCTTGTTGACTGGTTGACATACACTGGGTTTGTGGCAAAACACTGTGCATACATGGCAAAAGTTGTGGGACATACAGAGCCATCTAGATTCAATGATGTTGTGCATGATGAGCAATGGAGGATAGCCATGGATGAAGAAATGGATGCCCTTGCCTTGAATAAGAGACTTGGGATTTGGCTGAGCTTCCTGCAGGAAGACACCCATTGGATGTAAATGGGTATACAAAGTGAAATGCAAGTCTGATGGATCACTAGAAAGGTATAAGGCAAGGCTATTGTCGCAAAGGGTTATGCATAGAAGTATGGTTTGGATTATGAGGAAACCTTTAGCCCAATTGCAAAAATGGCTACTGTGAGGATGGTAATTGCTTTAGCTGCTGCAAAAGGATGGAAATTACAGCAAATGGATGTTAAGAATGCCTTTCTCAATGGTGATTTGCAAGAAGAGGTATACATGTCACAACCAAAAGGATATGTCCATCCTGATTTTTTGCAACATGTTTGCATATTGAAGAAAGCCTTGTATGGGTTAAATCAAGCTTCACAAGCCTGGAATGAGAGGATCAACCAATACTTGCAAAGTCTTCATTTTATGGTTGGCAAGGCTAATCACTGATTGTTTATGAAGAAGACAGATGCCGGTTATGTTGTGATTATTATATATGTTGATGATTTGATTTTGACTGGTAGTGATGATGATGGGATTGCTGGAATTAAGAGCATGCTAAAAATGGAGTTTGACATGAAGGATTTGGGAGATTTGAAGCTTTTTCTTCGCATAGAGGTGTTGAGAACACCTGATGGCATTTGGCTTACGCAGAGGCAGTATGCCTTGAATATGTTGGAGAGGTTTGGCATGAAGGAATGCAAACCTATGGGTCCACCTTTGGAGCAAAACTTGAAGATTATGGCTGATTCTGGAGCTGATATTGAGGACATTACCATGTACAGGCAGCTGGTTGGTAGCTTATATATTTGACTATCACTAGGCCTAATTTGGCATATGTTGTGGGACTCATTAGTCAATTTATGCAGAAGCCACGAAAGCCTCACTTGGATGCACTGAGGAGGATTATGTGGTATGTCAAGGCTACATATGAATATGGGCTCTTTTATGCATATGGCAAGGAAATAGAGCTGGCTGGATATACAGATGCAGATTGGGTAGGATGTGCATATGACACGAGATCCACTAGTGGCTATGCATTCAACCTTGGAACTGCTACGGTTAGATGGAGTAGAAAAAAGCAACCCATAATGGCATTGTCTAGTACAGAATCTGAATATAGAGGTGCAGCATTGGCTGCATGTGAGATTGCTTGGCTTCAGAAGTTGTTGCAGGATTTGGGATTGCATGTGGATAAGCTAGTCAAACTTTATTGTGATAACATGAGTAGTGTCCAGTTCGCAAGTAATCCCATATATCATGCTAGAACAAAGCATATTGAGGTACACTACCATTGCATGAGAGAGATGGTGTTGATCAAGCAAGTTGACCTCATTTATGACTGAAGATCAGGTTGCAGATGTCTTACCAAGTCCTTGGGTAAAGATAAGTTCACATGCTTTTGAGAGCTTCTTGGTGTCTTACTCCCTACTTCAGCTTGAGGGGGAGTGTTGGAAGACAAGCTCGAGTATGCTATCCCATAGATATGTTACAGATAGCTGGATATGCCTATCGGCACTATGATTGGTGTGTTAGTAGTTAGTAGTAGTCAGACCATGGTTCATACCCATGGTTAGTTCTTATCAGTCCAATTAGGTCTTATCTTGTGTTTTTTGTTCTTTTTAGAGTGTTCACTTGGTGGATGTACTGTCTTTTTCCTTCTAGTATGGAATAGACTGTGTGTTGAGGATCCTTGCCCTTCTAGTGTTCTTCCTCGTACCTGGGTGTTCCCGCTTTTGCTACGCTATCTTCTTTGACACAAATCCCATGAGGGATCCTTACCTCCTATATGCGACTTTAAATCCCTTATATGACATGGATCACATCTCATACAAGACTCCAAAACTCATTCGTGGGACTTTAAATCCGATAGGGGACCGTAAAAATCCTATGTGGGACATTAAATTCCATAAGGTATCTCCAAACGCCTATACAGGGCTTGAAATATCATGTTTGGAAATTCAAATATTGCATGTGGGATATTGATTCTATCCCGAAGTGGACTTCTAAACTTGTATGTGGGACTTCAAATATGATGTTTAGGACTTCAAAGATTCGATGTGGGATATTGATCCACTCTTTTGTAGGATACCAAACTCATAAATGGGACTTCAAATGTCATGTTCAACAACATTCCAAATAACTTTAAAATCCCATTTCGAAATTCAAATATTCATGTGGGATATTGATTCACTACCATAGCGGACTTCTAAACTTGTTTGTGGGACGTTAAATGATGTCAAGACTTCAAAGATTCTATGTGGGATATTTATCCACTCCTATATGGGAGTACCAAACTCATATCTGGGACTTGTAAAGAGAGTTTTTTTTCCCATACCATGTGAAGAGAGTGGGAGAGAAGTAAGGAGTCTCACTTGTAGCTTTCTTGCATACACAATGGGGGAACACACACAAAGGTGGAGGCTGAAAACAGTTTTCCTCTTCTTAGTTGTGAAAGCCAAAAGAACTCTCTCTACGTATAAAAGGAATAGGTGAACCCTATATGTGGGTCTCAAACCAAACTTAACTAACCTAGGTGGCATACTAACTGAGCCACTAACTAGAGTACATAAAGATAGCTGTCATCCAACTATTATTCATGGGTGGTGTACCAACCGCATCTGCAGCTAACAAGTCGGTGACATAAATGCACAACAGTCACCCTGGCATATCACGAGTGGAGCTCGATATCTCAACATACCGACCTTAAAAGATAGTTTTTCCCAATGACAATTTTTTTTAAATTTTCATACATGTTTGATCTTTTGAGAGAATAAAAGTACGAGAGCATGTACATCAAGCCTTTGAAGGCCATATATTCATGTCCAAGTTTGAGATGAAAAAAATCAATGAAGAGCAGTTACATCAACGGTTTCATGAGCCAAGTCTAATGCACCAAAAAATTCTATCTCTAACTCTATACCGAGTTGATCTCCTATATCATCATCGTACTCTAGCATTGTATGTTCACCTTGTTGAGATATCGAGCTCCACTCGTGATATGCCAGGGTGACCATTGTGCATTTATGTCACTGACTTGTTAGCTGCAGATGCGGTTGGTACACCGCCCATGAATAATAGCTAGATGACAACTATCTTTATGTACTCTAGTTAGTGGCTTAGTTAATATGCCACCTAGGTTAGCTGAGTTTGGTTTGAGACCCACATATAGGGTTCACCTATTCCTTTTGTACTATAAGAGAGAGTTTTTTTGGCTTACATAACTAAGAAGAGGAAAACTGTTTTCAGCCTCCACCTTTGTGTATATTCCCCCATTGTGTATGTCAGAAAGCTGCAAGTGAGACTCCTTACTTATCTCCCACTCTCTTCACATGGTATCAGAGCCCGGTTCGTGGTAAGGAGCTCAAGAAAGCAAACCAAGTTCGCGGTGTCTTGGTGAGAGGATCAGTGTTGCTTTCCTTTTTCAAGTTTGAGAGCAAATCTCTGCAGCTAGCATAGCCGAAAAGTGCAAGATTGCATTTGGGATGCCCTTTGTAGTGCGACGAGAGGGTAGTATATGCTGTGGGACAAGGGCAAAGCCCACGGTGACATTATTTTTTTGATTTGAGGCCATTTCAAGGCCCGTTTTGGTGGCAGAAGTTTTCCACAAGCACTCAGAAAAGTGCCTTGTTTTTGTTGTGCGACCATTGTTCTACAGGTCGGTGAAAATTTGTCATAGAAATTGCATCATATGCCTATGTGCAAAGATATTGGGAGTGATAGAATCATTTTTATTGCCTGTTGATGCAAAATCATCACTAGGAAGTGATTGTGTGGTCAAATACCACTTTCATCAGTTTTGCAGATTTGCCTTGTGAGGCAAAAGTTGTGTTTTTTGTAGTGACAGAATATTTTTGCAGTGTTCTGTAATGGTATCTGATGCTACATAATATTTTTGTAGTGTTCTGTAATGGCATCTGATGCTCTTTCACAGATTGTCACTGAAAAGCTTGACAAGAACAACTTTCAAGCATGGAAGTTTAGAATGACGAATTTCCTTAAGGGAAAAGGCTATTGGGGGTTCATTACTGGAGCTGAACAAGAACCAGTTATTCCTAATGTTCCCAATCAACAGGAGTTGCAGGCATTTTAAGGATGGCATGAGAGAGTCAGAAAAGTTATGTAGTGGCTATCTATCAGTATTTCAGATTCTATGATTGTGCATATTCAGGATGCAAGCACGTCGAAGGAGGTGTGGGATACTTTGACAAAAATGTATAGCACAAATACGCAAGCCAAGAAAATGTAGCTCACAAGCAGAAGTTGCATAATGTGTAGAGAGAAAATATGAGCATCAATGACTACCACATGAACATGAAGAAGATTGTAGATGCACTTGTTTCCATTGGGTCACCAGTGGAAAAATGATGATTTAGTTTCTATGACCTTGAATGGTCTAGGAAAGGATTATGCACACTTCCGAACATCCATTGCCGTCCGTGAAAAATTTCCTGATTTTGAGGAGTTGATTGCTCTTGTAATTTCCAAAGAGCAGAGAAATGGTGGTGCATCTTCTTCAAGAGGAAATTCAAAAGAAACTGTCTTCTACTCAAATGTTGGAAGAGGTAGAGGCAGAGGTAGAGCAGGCCGACTAGGAGGCCGTGGCAGAATCAGAATATGCAGCAAATTCAAGAAAACCAGTCCTATGGAGGAGGACATGGTAACTTTAGAGGCAGGGGAGCTAAAGAGGTCGTGGTGGATGGCAGAGATGCAAAAATGCAAACAGCAATGTTGAATGCTACTACTATGGTAAAATGGGTCATATGGTTAAAGACTGCTATAAAAAGCAGAATAACATCATGATTGGAAAATTGCAGTAAGGCAATTATGCATCCTCTAGTAGACACGGTGATGACAGAAATGAGCATTTATTTATGGTGCAACACATGACCAATTTTGTGACAACTGTAGAAGAAAGCAATGATGTGTGGTATGTTGACTCAGGTGCGTCAAACCACATGACAAGTCATGCAGAATGGATGCAGGACGTAAGGAAAATGGAAAGACCAGGATTTGTGGAGACTGGTGATGATACTGCACGCCCTATTGTGCAGATTGGTAAAATTCCTTTGTCTATGCAAATTGGGAAAAAGAAATACCTGTTTGATGTATTTGATGTCCCGAATATCACCAAGAACCTAGTTTCTGTTGGACAAATGGTTGAGCAGGGCTTGCAAGTCAGATTTAATCCTCATGGATGCTTTGTTGAGGATATGAAAAATAAAGGTCGCTTGATAGCAAAAGGAAAGAAGAAGGGCAGGATGTTTACGTTGGATGTGGACATGCCTGAATTGAATGTAGCAATGTTTGCACATGGGATCAGTGTAGTTGTAGATATTGATATCTGGCATAAACGCATTGGTCATGTTAATGTACATCGACTTAAATTAATGCAAGCCCAAAATATTGTTGCAGGATTGCCTAAGTTCAAGGTTGCAAAAATGCATAAGGTATGTGAAGCCTGTCAATTTGGAAAACAAGCAAGGAAACGATTTCCTAAACATGTTCAAGAAAGTAAGAGGCCATTGGAATTAATCCACTTTGATGTGTGGACTACTAAAGCTACATCTATTGGAGGCTATCATTATTTTGTCACTTTTATTAATGACTATAGCAGAAAAGTTTGGGTGTATTTTATGAAAAAGAAAAGTGAAGTGTTTGGGCGTTTCAAAGCTTTTAAAGCTATGGTTGAAAAAGAAACAGGCTTGCAAATAAAATGCCTAAGGTTGAGATACCTCTTAAATGAGTTTGCAAGGTTCCTACAGGAGCATGGCATATAGCAACAATATTCATGCAGTCATACCCCACATCAAAATGGACTTGGAGAAAGGAAAAACATGCATATTGCAGAGGTATCTCATGCCATGTTCAATGAAAAAGACCTACCAGATTATTATTGGGCTGAAGGAGTTGCTACAGTAGTCTACATAATGAATAGAACTCCCACTACAGCAATACATGGCATAATGCCAGAGGAGAGGTATACTTGTAGGAAACCAGATATTTCTCATTTGAAAGGTTTTGGTTGCATTGCCTATGTTCATGTGCCAGATGAGTTGAGATCCAAGTTGGATCCAAAAGCTGCCACTACCATGAGCCCTCCTTACCGAGTCGAGGACCTGTCCTATCAAATCACGATTGCTAGAGAGATAATAGAAGATAAAAAGGGCAAAGCAGTGATGGCCACCATGAGGCAGTTGATGAGCCACCACTTCAAAAGCGGCATTGCTACTGATTAGTGGTATCAAGATGACCAAAAGAAGCAGGCGATCATCGATGAATTAAAAGCAAAATACCCTAACTCCCCAAATTATGAGTTCAATGAGAATTACATGTGAGAGTGCATCTATTTGGTCTTGAAGCATCATAGATCAAACTTGCGTACTTCCATCGCAAAGTGGAGGGCTAAACCAAGCTAGGAAGACAAAGCTAATTGGAAGTTTTTCAAGAAGCAGAATAGGGCCATCTTGAAATGTGCAAGGGTCAGAGGAGGGTTGCGAGGAGATAGCTAGATGCCATAGGTACTTTGCACTTTGGTGCAGGCGGATGGTTGGCATTCGAGGCAACCGTGGTAAGTCTACTTCTTCTCATTTAATGTATTGTTCTATTTGTTTTACTACATATTACATGCACTTTATCTAACTCTCGTAAATTGGATGATCCAAAATGTGTGCACCATTCTTATCGAATTGAACTTTGAGGTCCCGATCCGTGATTGTAGAAACGGACAACAACTATTTTACAACTCCGTCTGACTTGAGAGAAATTGTACCTTTTCCTTTTGCTGGACATTTTGCATCATTGCCGACTACTACTAGGATGTCATTCCCTACCGGATGTAGAGAGGTATACCAATCCTTCTGACTGATCACGTGGCATGATGCACCACTGTCAATAATCCAAGGTTCATCCATAGGTACATGAACTACCTCTGTGCAAATCTCCTCAATTGCTACAAACAGCTCTACTGGTACTACCTACGCACTGTTGCTGGACTCTTTCTTTACTCCGTTCTTCTCATCTGCAATCTTCTTTTGACAATCATTCTGCTTGTGCCTTGCCTTGTTGCAATAGAAGCACTGGATCTCTTCTTTCTCTTTTTATCATCAGAAGAAGATGGGTTACCATATGGGTTACCATAGTCCTTACCATTACCTTTCTTTGATCCAGCCGAGAAAGCTGAATCTTCTCCAGTCCTCGTCTTTTGACGCATCTCCTCCTCCAGAAGCATTGCACTAAAATCCTCAAAGTTGAGGGGCACATTCCTATTCTACGTATTTAGTACCGTAACAAGATCATCATACTTTGGTGGGAGAATTCGTATGCACCTTCTTGCTAGATTCTCACTGGTGATGGTGATGCCAATCGCAGTCATTTGATCGTGTAGATTCTTCACCTTGGTGATGAACTTCTCTGCCATTTTAGACTCAGATAGTTTCTCGTTCACAAGTTGGGTCTCCAGGTTCTGAATCTGCATCTGATTCGTGGTCTCATACTGATTTTTCAAGACCGTCCATGCCTCTTCCGTTGTGGTGACATGTTGAATTAATGCCATGATAGAGTCACTTACACTGCAAACAATAGAACACAACGCATCTGCATTTCTTCTTGTCCATGTGAGAATCTCATCCGCAGTTGGTACTATTTGTTGTCTTGCATTGGCTGGATCCGGTTTGGCAACCGGCTTCACGTGCACCCTAGTCGCAGTATCCCAAAGCTCATATGCGCTTATGATGGTCTTCATCTTGAACTTCCAGAGTGGATAGTTAGTGCCATCCAAATTTTCGCTTTTGCCAAACGGTGGCATTCGTAGTCTTCTGGGTTGGTCCATCTCTCACAATCTGCTCGCAAACAGAAATGCACTACCAAATCTTCTTGCTAGAGCCCAAGCTCTGATACCATGTAAGAAAACAATACAACATCTATGCTAAACAGATAACAGGATCTCGTACGCAAGAGAGAAAAACAGATAGTATGGAGAATCAAAAATTTGATTACTTTAAAATTGATACAATAGATGGAACTGCCTCCTAGCCATGTGCTCCTATGAGAGAAGCTTCGATGGCATGCTGGAAACAGTAGAGGACGGAGGCTGGATGCTAAGGAATCAAGGTTGCTGTAGCCAGTGATCAAATGGGCTTCACGGGCTTGCTCTTATATAGCCACCCCTCGTAGTCGGTTAGACCCAATTGGGTGACCGACCCAGTCCACCCAAAACGGCCGACTGGGGGTTGGTTCCACCGACCACATGATAGAACCGGTGTGCAAAATAGAGAAACTAACCTACGTTCGGCCCACAGCCATCTAGGATCATCTGGGGCTCCAAACGGGCCCTGCAACCCAAGAGTGGGCTGCCCCAAGAAATGCTCCATCTACCCTCAGTGTGGTCAGTCATGGGATGCCTTCCCGCACTTGCATGTAGCCTAGTTGGTAGTGTGCCAACTCTATCTGAAGCCGGCCATCAGGCCACACATGGCCCCCATCTGGTGTCCAAACCAGGACCTACCAGATAACCGAGCTACTCAAATGCCTTCTCCTCATATGGGGGGCTTACAAGTAGAGTTAGCTAGTTCCCACATAGTTACACGAGTGTGGAGCATTGATATCTAACAATTACACACCAGCAGAAAGAGGCCACCAAGGACCCTAACATTCCAATCCAACCAAAGCGACTTCTTAAAAAGAAAGCACAAGTGCCTCCACTTCTGCCAAGCAATGAGCAGCCAAGCTCATCCACATCAGCTCTCAAGCCTCAAATAAAAGAAGCTCCATACCCAAATGCAGAAGTGGAGAAGGCTCATTTTCACGCACTTCAACAATGGGTACAAAAGGAACAAGCTCAATTTGAGGCTGAGAAACAAGCTCAATTCAAGGCTGAGAGACAAGCTCAAGATCTAATCCATGACTTGGCCCCACAAATTATTGATATTGTACTCGAGCCTCTGTTCCAACAACAGACTCCACAACATAATGTACCGCCACGTCAACTTGAAGGAGCCGCACTCTCTAGCATCCGAAGTTGCCTTGTGTCAATTCCCATTGGAATCCTCCTACGGAATTTTCCCACTCTCTGGGAGAGTTTCAAAGGATGGATTGAACTCACAAATCCCCCTCCACCTAGGAACGACATCAAAGATATCCCTATGCGGATGAGTGAGAGAGATGACATATGCAACATTACTATGCCTTTGATCCACAAGGCATATAATGAAGTCCAAGCCATAGTAGATGGTGGAGCAGGTATAAATGTCTTATCAAAGGAGCTCTACGATGAATGGGGCCTCTTGCCAATGCAAAAGGCTAAATTTAGCATACAACTTACCGATGATTCACGGGCTAAACCCTTGGGAATAGTGAATGGTGTGTCAACAAAGGTTGCAGGAGTCGACTTTTCCCTTCAATTCACAATCTTGGATCTCCCCAAAAAATCTTATCTGGGACGTTCTTGGTTATGGGAAGCATCAGTCCTCCATGACTGGGGAACTGATAGACTGACAATCCAGAATTGTGACACCACAGTCAGGGTGAATATGGGGACAGGAGCTATAAAAATAATTGTGCATGGAGTGTTGGATGATGCATCTTCAATGGCAATCTCAAGCAAATTAGCTCCCATGCAACAGCATGCCATAGCGGGCATTTCACAAAGAAAGTCCAAACGAGGATCGTCAAATTGTATCTTGCAAAGCCAACTCCCTCAAAATCAAAGCCACCACCTCTTGAATTGGTCCCTAAGGGACTAGAAGGAGTATGCGCAACAAATGAACCCCTTCTTGGGAACACCTTACTAGTGGAAAAGTTACCCCATAGTTCCCAACATAAGAAGTTTTGAAAATATAAGCTAGATGTGCGGATGAATCTCGATCAAGAGCCTTCAGAAAAAGAAAGTAAAAAAGAACCTAACAAATTGGTAAATGAAACTATGCCACCTAGTGCACAGGGCACATGTCAGGCTAGTTCAACACCATCAGAGGCCGATCTTCGAGAAGTGTCAGAGTACTTCAAGAATTACACAAATGGCAGTGTCCCAATAGCAATGCCAAGACCACTAAGAGAATCTGAAGTTCAAGAAACCGATAGCATTGGAGAAACTCCAATCTATGAGGGACCGGCAAAAACTTGCACAATAAAACTTGCCCTTGAAGGGGAGGAAGAAAAAATGGTTTTCATTGGGAAATAGCTTCGATAGAAAGATGAAACCAAACTCAAAGCACTCCTAATCGAATACCGTGACTGGCTAGCATGGTCATACAAAGAGATGAAAGGAATTTCACCAGACGTGGCAGTACACACAATACCTATAAGGGAAGGTGCTCACCCTACGGTATGTGGACCTTATCGCACAAATCCTAAGTATGGCACCATGGTTTATGATGAGTTGGAAAAACTCCTACATGCCGGATTCATGTACGAGATAGAGCACACTGATTGGGTTTCACCCATTGTCATTGTGCCTAAGCACAACAAGAAGCTCAGAATATGCATAAACTTAAAGAATGTGAATGCTGCCGCAATTAGGGATCACTATCCCCTACCCTTAACAGAAATAGTGTTGGAAAAAGTGATAGATTGCGAAATATATAGCTTCTTGGATGGCTTTAGTGGCTATAACCAAGTGCAAATTGCTCCTAAAGACCAATAAAAAACAATATTTGCTACAAAATGGGGTATTTTTGCATATAGAGTCATGCCATTTGGCCTTTGTAATGCCCCGGCCACATTCAAGCGAGTCATGTTCATAGCTTTCAAGTCATTTTTGAATAAGTTTTTACAGGTGTTCTTGGATGATTTGTGCATCCATTCGAACAAAAAAGACCACTTCAAATGTCTTGAAGCAGTACTAATCAAACGCAGGGAGTATGGCATCTCCCTAAATCTGACAAAATGCCAATTCATGGTCACCCATGGAGTTGTTTCATCGTTTCTCAACATGGGATTGCAACAACTGACATGGACAAAATCAAAATCATCATGGAATTGCCTCCTCCTACAAATTCCAAAGGTGTATAGGTCTTTATGGGACATGCCGGCTATTATAGAAGATTTATATTGTGGTATGCCATGATAGATAGACCACTTTACAAATTATTAGTGGAATTCTTGTGGATAGAAGAGTGTGACCAAGCCTTTGAGCTTTTAAAATGGCACCTAATCACAGCAACGATCCTTATATCTCCCAATTGGGATATTTATTTTCATGTTCATACTAATGGATCCAAGTATGCAATTGGGAGTGTGCTTAGTCAAATTGGTAAACATAAGAAAGACTAGCCATTCTACTTTGCTAGTCGACAACTTAATGATGCAGAGATCAACTATACCACCACAGAAAGAGAAGCCCTAGCAATGGTGTATAGTGTTAAGAAATTTTGGCACTATCTCTATTGGCAAATGAATTTGTCTTCTACACCAACCATCAAGCATTGGTTTATCTTGTGAATCGTCCGTGTACAACATGAAGAATAACCAGATGGCTCCTCTTGCTTTGAGAATTCAACGTCAAAATAGTGGTCCGCAAAGGTGCCCAACACTACATTGTCGATCACATGTCTCGTGTCAAGTCGGCAGAAGAACCCACCGGAGTAGAAGACGACTTGCCAAATGCCACACTATTTCAAATAGATGTTGTTCTAGAGTGGTGTGAAGATATCATTGGGTACTTAATGGCAGGAAGACCACCCCCTAAAATGAAAGCAGTAGATGCCAGAAAACTAATTCTAAAGGCTGCACCCTATCAACTCATTGTAGGACAACTGTACAAGATGGGCAAGGACCAGGTATTAAGAAGATGTGTAATGCCTCATGAGATCATGCCAATCCTAAGTGGAGTTTATGAAGGCATTGCAGGAGGACACTTCCAGGGGGAAGCCACAATAAGAAAAGTCCTCCTCATAGGCTACTGGTGGCCAACAATTTGGGCAGATGCCTATAAATATGTAAAAGGCTGTGATATATGCCAACAGACTACTAAACCATAACACAAAGACTTCAATCCCCTAACGATAGTTGTTGCATAAAAACCATTTGAAAAATGGGGGATTGACTATGTGGGTCCCATCCAAATGGAACACAGGCACGCTACATCATTGTGGCCACTAATTACTTTACAAAATGGGCTGAAGCTAAAGCAGTCAGAAAGGCAGATGCCAAAAGCACAAGCAAGATTCTTATATGAGAATGTGATCACCCGATTTGGGTGCCCCATTGAAATTGTGTCGGATAGAGGCACAGATTCTGTCAATGAGGTAATCCAAGAACTCTGAGTTGGCTTTATGGCATAATCCATAGAAAAAGCACACCCTACTACACCCAAGGGAATGGAAAGGCCGAATCCACCAACAAAATATTATGCATTATCCTCACCAAGGTAGTAGAACCACAACATTCTGATTGGGCAAAGAAACTGAATGCAGCCTTGTGGGCATACAGAACCACACTCAAGGTTAGTATTGGGAATACACCTTTTCAATTGGTGTACGGCCTTGAAGTTGTGGTCACACTAGAATTTGTAATACCAAGCCTACACATAGTAGTACAAGAATGCATGGGAGACCATGAATCCTTGAAAGAAAGACTAGTCGCCTACCATGCCATAAGACATTCTTCAACAAGCGAAGGTCACCTTGCAAATGAGAAAGCTTAAGGAGGCATATACATCCATCTACAAAAAATACAAAGAAAAAATGGAAGAGATGCACTCCCAAAAAATAATCATCTCCAAGCTTGAACTCCAATTGCTAGTGCACAACAATGAGGCAATGGAAGAAAACACCAATGAAGCCCCACTACAATGCACAATGGTGGTGTACCAAGAGCTTGTGGTTGCTCTACAAGTTGAAGATCACCTCAACGCATTGACAAAATATTAAGAGGGGAGAAGAGAAGAGTGGAGATGAGGAGAGAGGGCACAGCTAGAGAGCACAACACAAATGACTAACTGTACACTAGATTTAGTTGCAAAAATAGAATATCTACAAACCCTTTTAGGGTTAGGGTTAGGGGATCTAACCCTTTCCTTTATAGCACTCTATAAGGTTAGTGCTATGCACATATGATCACATGATGGTGCTATGCACACATGATCACATGATGTTGAGCGTGAACTCGTAACACCTTCCCTCAAGATCAACATCATGAAGTAGGCCTTCCCTCAAGATGATGATTCTAGGGAATCGAAGAAGGACTGAGCATTACATTCCATCACACCCCTTTAATGGGAATGTGCTTCCTCTGCGTCAAACCAAGAGCTAGTCAGTGTTTCTTGAATAGCTCTTTACCGTGTTGTTTGGTAAAGATGTCTGCAACATTCTCTTTGCTATCACAATGGTACAGTGTGATGTCACCAAGTAACACTCTTTCTCTGATGAAGTGCTCTCTGACATCAATATGCTTTGTCCTAGAGTGATATACTAGATTTTTGGCCAATGCTTGAGCTGATTGATTATCATAGTATATGTTGTTGGCTTTGACTCATCAAAGTAATCTATTTTTGACTCGAGGGGGTCACTATATAGAAACCCTCTATACCACGTGCGTTCAAGGCCTATTTCTAAAATCCCTTATCTGTAGATTTTTCATTAATAAAATGTACCCCTTTTCTATACAAATCTGTAAATTTTTTCCAAAACTATTTTAAATAGTCCCTTATGTATAAATTTATTTCTATAAATTTTAGAAATAAAAAATATCCTTCTGTTGAACTCACGTGATAGGGTTACATATGATGAGTGACCCCCCCGAGATTTTTGACAATAGTCTTTTGAGCCATATAGCCTCACATGCACCTGTAGTGAGTGCTATATATTCTGCTTCAGTCGAAGACAAAGAAACAGTTGGTTGTTGTTTTGACAACCATGATATAGCACCGTGACCAAGGAAAAATGCATATTGGTCTCATGATCTCCGGCATAGTCACTGTCATAGTATCCATGCAACCATGGATGACTTCCTCTGTATTCTATCCCAGACTGTCTTGTACCTATGATGTATCTCAAGACTCTTTTGGCTGCATTCCAATGAGACTATTTTGGATTTGCCATAAACTGTGCTAGTGAGCTTATTGCATAACAAATATATGGCCATGTGATTGTCAGATATATAAGAGATCCGATGAGTTGCCTATAGTATCTATAATTGAGTGTAGGCTTTTCTGAATATTTAGTAAGTTTCAATCTCTGTTCCATGGAAGTGGCTGCAATCTTGCAATCTGCCATATGAAACTTCTTCAGGAGACTATCAACATACTTGAGCTGACTCATGAATGTGCTATTTGAATCTCTCCAAAACTCAATTCCAAGACAATAGTGCATAAGTCCAAGATCTTTCATGTTGAACTCTATCGATAAGTCTTGTTTCAGTTTTCTGATGAAGCTATCCTTGCTTCCTATCACAATCAGATCATCTACATACAAAAGTGCAATAGTAATGTCTTCCCCTTGAACTTTGTAGTAGAGAGTATGATATGCATTGGACTTCATGTATCCCAAATCAGCAAAATACTTGTCAATTCTACTGTACCCACTTCTAGGTGCTTGTTTTAAGCCATAGAGACTTTTCTTGAGATGGCAAACGTTATTCTCCTTTCCTTGTTCAACATAACCTGCTAGTTGTTGCATGTAGACTTCCTCATCTAGGTAACCATTGAGAAATGCATTCTTGACATCGAGCTGATACACATTCCATTTACTGAGTGTCGCTAGTGATATCAAGAACCACATGGAATCCATCTTTGCTACTGGAGCATAAGTCTCATCATAGTCGTGACCATATTGTTGTGCAAATCCTTTTGCAACTAGTCTGGCTTTGTATCTCTGAATACTTCCATTTGGATTGTACTTCACTTTGTATACCCATTTGTTTACTATGGCCTTCTTTCCTGGTGGAAGGTCGCATAATTCCCAAGTATTATTCTTATACAAAGCATCCATTTCTTCATTCATAGCACTTTGCCATTCTAGCTTGTCTATTGTGTCTTTGAAGTACACTAGCTCATCTATAGCCATGATGGTAGTCATAAGATCATAGTTGGTGGTTTCCACCTGAATTACTTTGCCTTTCTGAGCATATGTCAATCTAGCTAGAGGTTTGCTTTCCCTAGTAGAGCATTTGAGCTGCTGTGGCTCTACTTGGGGTGTTGCTGGCAATTCTTGCTCTTCTTCATCAACCTGTTCTATAGATGACTGTGAAGTTGATGCTTCTATCTCCTGTGTAGGTGAGTTTTTCCATTCTGATTCCTCATCAAAGATTACATCTTTGGAGATAATGACCTTGTGGTTGATGGGATCATACAATTTGTATGCTTTTCTTTCTTCACTGTAGCCAACCATGATGCATTTGCATGACTTCGCATCCAATTTCCTATGATGATCATCATGTATGTGGGCATATGCTATGCAACCAAATATGTGGAGATGCCCAATGTGTGGCTTTTGTCCCGTGAATGCTTCATAAGGAGTCATACCCTGTATCGGTTTGGTAGGAAGCTGATTAAGCAAGTAGTTTACTGTAGCTATTGCTTCTGCCAATACTGATTTGGAAGATGCTTTTCACTGAGCATCGCTCTAGCACTGTCTGCAAAAGTCCCATTCTTCCTTTCAACTCTTGCATTCTATTGAGGAGTATCTGCACATGTGAATTGTCTTCAAATGCCGTGATTTTTGCAAAAGTTCATGAATGCTGAAGACATGTATTCACCTCCTCTATCTGATCTCATGACCTTGATCTTTCTGCCTATTTGGTTTTCTACCATGGCTTTGAATTCTTGAAATCTGGAAAACACTTCAGATTTCTCTTTCAGAAAGTAGACCCAACAATATCTGCTGTAGTCATCGATGAAAGTCAAGTAGTAAAGTGAACCATTGATGCTGCGGGTCTAGGCATAACACCTTACATCTGTATGTATCAAATCAAGAATACCTCGTGCACGAGAGGTACTTCTGACAAAGTTGGTTCGCTTTTGTTTGCCGAAGTAGCATGCTTCGTGAACTTTTCCAAGAAATTGTCCTTTTGCTACTAGCTGACATCATTTGGATTTGTCTCTGATAGTGCATTCATCACCATCGAAGATGACTTTGTAATTGTGTTTCATCATTTGACCTACTGACAGAAGGTTCTTGCTAAGCTTTGGAACATAGAGCACATCTTTCACTAATCCTTTTGTACCAGTGAAATTGTTCATAGGCATAACACTTGTCCCTTGAAATGGATTCGGTATATTGTATGCTGTGTAGATGACATTTTTCTATCCTTCTCATGGCTTCATTTCTGTGAACCATTCCTGATGATTTGTCATATGAGATAATGCACTGCTCTCGATATACCAAGGATCCTGTTCCACTTGGTCGACTTGAAGCTGAAATCCTCTTTGGGATTGAAATCAATGTCTAAGTACTGTATCAGTCTGATGCAATTCCTCACTTGCAAGAAACATATTTCCTTGTTCATTTGCAAATGATTGTGACTAGAATGTCCACAATGATGATTTCCTCTGCCTCACGAATTCCCTCGATTACTACTGGATTGACCGCCTTGGTCGTACTGCTTCTTGCGGCAATCTCTTTCATAGTGTCCAAACTTGTGACAGTAGTTGCACTGAATGTTTGACATATTGGTGGATGCATTCCCTCATCCTTGAAATCTTCCTCAATTGGAATGATTTCCTCTTTGCTGATTCTGATGTTGTTGAGGATGATGTTGATGCTGACTTTGATTTTGTTGCTGATGATGACCACTTTTCTTATATGATCTACCTCTGCCTTTGCCTCTGCCTCTACCTCTGCCTCTACTTCTGTCTGAAGCTATAAATGCCTAATCATTAGAATGACCTTTACGTGCTTGAATGGCCTGAGTCCTGAGTTCTTCACCAAGTAGGACTGGACTAAAGTTCTTCCAGTGCCGCAATTTGTCGTTGGATGGCAATACTCTAGACTAGATTCTCGTATCCCTCTCCTCGTCTATTTAGAATGACTTGAACCATTTCTGCGAGGTCCATAGTCTCTCCTGCTGCTGCAAGTTGATTGTTGTAGTCTTTTATGTGGAGTACATAAGCATGACCAGTTTCATTGCTATTGCGGAAACTTTGGTTGATTTGGTTTCTCAGTGTGAGAATCCTAGATCTATTCTTGGACTCGTAGAGAGCTACGAACATGTCCCATGCTTCTTTTGATGTCTTGACTATGTTGAGCTGCCCTAGCATGACATCTTGCACATTCTGCTTGATCAGGTGATAGGCATACTTGTCTTTCTTATCCCATTCTGCTTGAGCTCGGGCAATGGCAGGATCTGCTACTGGTGTGGAAACTATCTGTGTAGCTGTAGATGCCGTTGTAGATCATGTTGCTGGTGTTGTGACAATAGATGGAGTAGAGAGGCTCTACCAGTGGTTGGATTGTCCAATGTTCTAGATGTAGACCGATCGACATACTTCCATTTGTCCTGAAGCACAAGAATGGTCTCCATTCGGTATTTCCATGTACCATAATTGGAGTTGTCTAATGTAGCAGATGCCTCTGGATTGAGGTTGCTAGTCATAGACATGGTGCAAGAAATGTGTAAAGAAAGAGGGAGAGAGATAGGAGACTCAAGTTCAGCTTTCTTCACAACACACAAAAGAGAGAGGACACAAGGTTGGAGGGTGAAGCCTTTCTTCAGTTTTGCACACAACAACAATACAATAGAAGAGGGAAATACCCTATATGTCAAAACCTAGAATACGTGGTTCATATGTGAACCCAAACCAAAAACATACGTGGTAGTCTAACTACACCACGAGTACAACTAACATAGGCGGTGACATAAATGATAGTCATCCAGGAGATATGTCGGGGATAGAGCTTGATATCTCAACACTCCCCCTCAAGCTCAAATCCATCTCACGTACACCAAGCAAGCTCCTAAATCTGCGAAGCTTCTCGGTACCCAATGCCTTCGTAAAGATATCAGCCACCTGCTCCTCAGTGCTGACATAGACAAGATCAATCTCACCAGCTAGAACCTTCTCTCTCACAAAGTGATAATGCACCTCAATGTGCTTCGTTCTAGCATGATAAACTGGGTTATTAGCAAGCATGATGCTGCTAATGTTGTCACAATGAATGACAACTGCTGCATGAACTGACTGTCCCATATCTGCAAGTAGCTTCCGTAACCAAGCTACCTCACATGCAGCCATTGCTGCACCCCTGTACTCAGCCTCTGTGCTCGACAAGGCAACTGTTGGCTGCTTCTTGCTGCTCCAACTGATGGCACCACTCCCAAGGGAAAACATAAAACCACTAGTAGATCTCCTGTCTGAGACACTACCAGCCCAGTCAGCATCTGTGTATCCATGTACCTGTAATGCACACCCAGCTTCATAAAACAGTCCATAATGCAATGTGGACTTCACATACCGCAGTATGCGCCTAGCCGCATCCAAATGTGGCTTCCTCGGTGCCTGCATAAACTGACTCACCAGCCCCACAGCATAGCTCAAATCTGGTCGGGTTATAGTCATGTAAATCAAGCTACCTACTATGCGCCTGTACATAGTAATATCTTCAAGAAGCTCACCTGACTCTGCATTGAGCTTCACATTCTGCTCCAATGGAACAGAGATAGGCTTACAGCCTGTCATCCCATATTTGGACAGCATGTCCAAACCGTATTGCCTTTGCAACAGCCATATCCCACTCGGGGATCTAATAACCTCAATGCCCAAGAAGTAACGCAGCTCTCCCCCTTCATCTCAAATTTCTGCTTCAACAGCAGCTTCACTTCATTAATGTCTGCATCACTATCACCTGTAATAATCAAGTCATCAACATAGATGACTATAAGCACAATCCCTCTGTTTGTCCTTTTCACATAAAGTGAAAAATCTGAATTGGAAATCTGAAATCCAATAGTGACAAGATATTGCCCTATCTTGTCTGACCATGCCCTCGGCGCCTGTTTTAAGCCATACAAGGCTTTGCGCAACCTGCATACAAAATCGGGGTGTGCTTTATCCTCATAACCTTCTGGCCGCATCATATAAACCTCTTCCTGCAAGTCACCATGCAAGAAGGCATTTTTCACATCCATCTGATGCAAAGACCATCCCTTTGCAGCAGCCATAGCAATTACTACTCTCACGGTTGCCATCCTTGCAACTGGGCTGAAAGTTTCCTCATAGTCAATTCCATATGTCTGTGCAAAACCTTTGGCAACCAATCTTGCCTTGTACCTGCTAACAGACCCATCAGCATTGTGCTTTACTTTGTAAACCCACTTGCAGCCAATAGCCTTCTTATCATGAGGCAAAGGCATCAAATCCCAAGTGTGGTTTGCATCCAAGGCAGCCATCTCTTCATCCATAGCTGCTTCCCAATTTTTATGCCCTGCTGCATCCTCAAAACATGTGGGCTCTGGCTCCTCTAGAACCTTGACCATATAAGCATAGTGATGTGCTGTATACCCATCATATCTCAGCCTGTCAACTGGATACTTAATACGAGTGGACCTCCGTACAACTGGATCAGTTGCAGGAGTCTTTAAATCATGCCTGCTTTTCCTTGCACAAGGTGTAACAACAGAAGGAATCCCAAGTTCCTCATCAAGGCTCATTTCAGAGCCGCTTGACTCTCCATCAACATGAGAGCTACCAGCAGACACATCAAATACTGGAGCATGGTCCACTTTTTCTTTTCCCTTATGTGATACCTGCACAACACTATCAGGACTGCCATGTGACGATTCACTAGATCTCAATCTCCCTGTCCATGCATTAGATCCACTAGTAGAGGACTCTCTGGGTCCACTCAAGGCTTGAGATTGCTGCTCTGCATTTATTGCAGCATTCCCATTTCCTGCATCTGCATCTCCTACCATAACAGTTGGTGCATACCAGCTGCTCATTTCATCAAAAACAACATCTCTGCTCACTTGCATTTTGCGGGTGGAAGGGTTATAACAGCGATACCCTTTCTGGTGCTGAGCATATCCAATAAAGATGCATTTTTCTGCCTTTGGATCCAGCTTTGTTCTCTTCTCATCAGGAACATGAACATAAGCTATGCAACCAAATACCTTCAAGTGAGAAATATCTGGTTTTTGGCCTGTATACATTTCTTCAGGTGTCATGCCATGGACAGCTGCAGTGGGGGTTCTGTTCATAATATAAACAGCAGTTGCTACTGCTTCAGCCCAAAAATAATCAGGCATGTTTTTCTCATTTAGGATCGCCCGTCCTACTTCTGCAATATGCCTGTTCTTCCTTTTTGCAACCCCATTCTGCTGAGGGGTAGATCTGCATGAGTACTTCCTTTGAATTCCTTGTTCTTTCAGATATTCACAAAATTCTTCTGAAAAGTACTCTCCCCCTCCATCAGATCTTAGCACTTTAATATGCACACCTTTCTCTTTTTCAACCATGGCCTTAAAAGCCTTGAAGTGGCTGAACACTTCACTTTTGTGCTTCATAAAATAAATCCACACCTTCCTAGTGTAGTCATCAATAAACGTCACATAATAATGGCATCCACCAATAGAAGCAGCTTTGGTTGTCCAAACATCTGAATGGATCACTTCCAAAGGTCTTTTGCTCACCTTAGCATTTTTGGGAAATGCATGTCTGGCCTGCTTACCCATTTGGCATGCTTCACATACCTTTTGCATTCCCTCAACTCTGAATTTAGGCAAACCTGCAACAATGTTTTTCGTTTGCATAGATTTCAGCCTTTGTATATTCACATGCCCAATGCGCTTGTGCCATATCTCAATATTTGCAATGACACCTCTCCCATGCGCAAACATAGCAGCTTTCACCTCAGGCATATCAACATCCAAGGTGAACATTCTTCCATTTTTGTTGCCTTTCGCAACCAAGCGGCATTTATTTTTCAGGTCTTCAACGAAGCATCCATCAGGATTAAATCTAACCTGCAGACCTTGCTCAACCATTTGGCCAACTGAAACCAGGTTCTTAGTGATTTTTGGAACATGAAGTACATCTGCCAAGTACTTTGTTTTGCCATCCTGCATAGCCAATGGCACTTTACCAACCTGCGTAATTGGGTGCGCAGTATCATCACCTGTTTCAACATAACCTGGCTTATCCAAATTTCTGACATCATGAAACCACTCACCATGACTGGTCATGTGGTTAGAGGCACCTGAATCAACATACCAAACATCATTGCAAGCTGCAGCATCTCCTGACATGGAGTTAACCATATGCTGCATCACAAAAAGGTGCTCATTTCTGTCGTCACCATGCCCACTTGATGATGCATAGTTGCTTTGCTGCAACTTCCCACTTTTGATGTCATTCTGTTTTTTATAGCATGTATTCTCCTTGTGTCCAGGCTTTCCACAATAATAGCATTCTGTGCTGCTATTTACTTGCTGGTTCCTTTGCCATGAACCATGGCCTCTTTGGCTCCCCCTGCCTCTAGAACTACCACGTCCTCCTCCATAGGACTGGTTTTCCTGTTGTTGCTGTTGGTTCTGATTTCCTGCACGGCCACCAAAACGGCCTCTTCCTCTACCCCTGCCTCTACCTGTATTTGAGTAGAAAGCAGTCTCTTGAGAAGCTGAGGTGGCTGAACCACCATTCCTTTGCTCTTCACTCAGCAAGAGAGCAATAAGTTCCTGAAAATCAGGAAATGTTTCACGGACTCCAATGGATGTCCGAAATTGTGCATAATCTTTCCCAAGACCATTCAAGGTCACGGACACTAAGTCCTCATCATCAACAGGTGCTCCAATGGAGGCAAGAGAATCTGCAAGGCCTTTCACCTTCAAGGAATACTCATTTATATTCAGATTTTTCCTTTGCACATTGTGCAACTCCTGCTTTAGCTGCATCTTTCGTGCTTTGGTATTTGTGCTATACAGCTTCACCAATGTATCCCATGCCTCCTTAGGCATCTCTAGATCCTGTATATGCACAATCATAGAATCTGAAATGCTAACAGATAGCCAATACAAGCATTTTCTGGCTTTTTCATGCCATTCCTTAAAGGCCTTCAATTCAGCAGGAGTGGGAGCAGTACCCAAAACTGGTTCTGCAGTTTCACCACTGATGTAATCCCAAACTCCCTTTCCCATAAGGAAGTTTGTCATCCTGAACTTCCATGCTTGGAAGTTGTTCTTGTCAAGCTTCTCACTGACAATGGTAGACAGATTCTCAGACATTTTACAAATCACGAATTGCAACAGCAACCTGTAAACACAGCAAATGCCTCACAAGGGCAAATAGCAAAACTTCTGCGAAAAGCCTCACAGGGGCAGATCTGCAACACTGACAAAAGTGGTATTTCACCACACAGTCACTTCCTCGTGACGATTTTGCATCAACAGGCAACAGGCATGAATCTGCAACTCCCAATATCTCTGCACATAGGCATACGATGCAATTTCCGTGGCACCTTTCCACCGACTAGCCGCGCGGTGGTCGCACAGCAAAAACAGGGCCTTTTTCTGAGTGCCTGCGAAGAACTTCCGCCTTCAAAACGGGCCCCGAAACGGCCTCAAATCAGAAAAATAAAGTCGCCTAGGGCTTTGCCCTGTCCCGCAGCATGTACTGCGCTCTCGCCGCACCGCAAAGGGCCTCTCAATCTGAAGCAGTGCACTCCTGCACTTCTGGCTGTGCTACCTGCAAAGATTTGCTCCCAAACTCGAAGTATCGAAGTAGGAAAGCAACACTGGTCCTCTTGCCAGGACACCACAAACTTGGCTTTCTTTCTTGAGCTCCTTACCACGAACAAGGCTCTGATACCATGTAAAGAAAGAGGGAGAGAGATAGGAGACTCAAGTTCAGCTTTCTTCACAACACACAAAAGAGAGAGGACACAAGGTTGGAGGGTGAAGCCTTTCTTCAGTTTTGCACACAACAACAATACAATAGAAGAGGGAAATACCCTATATGTCAAAACCTAGAATACGTGGTTCATATGTGAACCCAAACCAAAAACATACGTGGTAGTCTAACTACACCACGAGTACAACTAACATAGGCGGTGACATAAATGATAGTCATCCAGGAGATATGTCGGGGATAGAGCTTGATATCTCAACAAAATGTACTCAAAAGTGTCGTGGAAATCTCTATATGAATCACCTGCAAATACACTATCTATGCCAAGTGAAATCTTTGAATCATCAGTGAAGATAGAATTGCAATGTATAAAATCTGATTTGTATTACAAGGCTTGTGGCAATGATGCTGGGAATAGCCAAGAGGCTTTACAAGGCTAAAATGATGTGCACAATGCTGTGAAATAGCCAAATAGGCTTTACGATGGTGGCGTGTGTGTGTGAAATCAAATTCTATCTACCCACTGAAACAATCTGCAATGCCTCTGAACTCTGAAGTCTACTCACTGAATTGATGAGATAAGGTTTCATGTAATGTATTGATGTGAAACCGTATGTGAGCGTATAGAATGACTCCGAGTAGGTACTAGTCTAGAATTTCAGGCATGGCTTAGATTGGTGGCAACTTGGGGAATTTCAAAGCGTCCCCTCTATGGCGATCTAGTCTACTCTGATCTAGATCTAAACCAACCGTCGATCTATGAAAGAACAGCAAATAATTCCTTTTCTTTTGTTCTTTTTAAGTGTTGGGTCAGATGCATCGATGTAGAGGCAAATGTGTGTGAAGGAATTGGTTTTGTCGACGAGGCTCAAATGTGAGTGTAACTTGTGCCAAATTGTGCGTGTGATGTAACGACGTGTAGAGCACAAAAAAACGAGCGACTTTTCTTTTTGGAGCACCCTCAAATTCTTCCTGGATCAAGAGATATGGCTTGATCTAGGTGGAGGGGCAAAAGGAGTGCAAATGTGCTCAATGATGATGTGTCAGTGTGAGTCACATGCAGTATGATGTGGCACTGTGCCGAGCAAGAGGTGTGCCTGTGGAGCAGTGTGCTGAGGTGGCAACTGTGTGTCACATGAAGTGCCTGTGAGGAGGTAACTGTGCTTGGCAAGGGGGTCTGCCACATGGCAGATGATGAGGTGGCAACTGAGTGGCCTAACTAGGGGTTATTAACCTGACTCGAGGGTTGGCTTAACCAACCCTATCCCCTTTTGCTTACCAGGGTTATGGTACCCAGGTTAACCTAACTAGAGGTGAGGTTTGGATAAGGGGTGCCACATGTGGAGTGGCTATCCGCCACGTGTCCGTGAATGCTATACCAAAATCTTTCAAAGATTTCGTTGGGTTGAAGCGTTGGAGCAGTCCAATTGAGGCGAGCTATTTCGTCAGAGGCGCTGGCCTATTGAGGTGCCAAATTTGTTGGAGAGGCTGCAAATGATTCCATAGGCCCACTGGTTGCTACCTCTCACAAGGCTATTGTGAGGCCCATCGGTTGATGGAGTTGCCTTGTGTATGGTCATTGCCCCGTGAACGGAAGCGGTTGTTGGAGGTGCACTTGAACTTTGAGGTTGATGGCCCTGACTATTGGCCCGTAGAAGCTACCAGTCATTGTAGCTTATTGCAAGGTGGTGGAGCATTGGAAGCTACTGTAAAGCAGGAAGCTATGGCTGGAACGGCGTTGGAGAGGAGATGGCTCCTGTTGATCGAGGTTGGCGTTGGAGCAGCCCATGGCGGGGCTGTTAGCTAGAGCGTGACCAAGGTTGTGGTTGTTGGAGTTGCCTCAGGGAGGCTCGTCGAGGGAGCATGCTGAAGGAGTCGGTTGGTGATCACACGTGAGCCTTGGAGGTGGTTGAGATGAAGACCTTGATGTGTTGTAGCTTGAAGGTTGTTGCGGCAGCCAGTCGTTGGAGCTATTGTGAGCCGGTTGTTGGAGCTCAAGCAATTGTGATGCTGTAGAAAGTCACGGGCCATGAAGGCACTCCTTTCGTTGTGATGGAGGCACTGAGAGCCCGTTAGGAGTCGCTTGGCCCGTGTGCATGATTTGATGCTGCTGTTGAAAGTTGCGCATCGTGGCTTGATAGAAGTGTTTGTTGGAGAGGTCCGTTGGTGGGCAAAGTTTAAGAGCAAGCTTGGAGGCGGCTGTGGAGCGGCAGATGGAGTGCTCATTTATGGCATTCGAGAGTTCCTAGGTGCTGCTTTGTTGGTGAAGGGCTGAGCACGGCAGGAGGTCAGAGCTTCAGTGCTAAAGGCATGGATGGGATGCCAGGCAGTGTTACAATAGAGAATTTTCCTCTACTGTGTGAAAGCGAGGCACACTTACACACACAGATGGCCAAG
Source organism: Dipteris shenzhenensis (assembly GCF_047967505.1). Lineage (NCBI taxonomy): Eukaryota > Viridiplantae > Streptophyta > Polypodiopsida > Gleicheniales > Dipteridaceae > Dipteris > Dipteris shenzhenensis. The sequence continues at coordinate 50,951,737 of NC_141606.1, forward strand.
TCCGTAGTCAGAGCTTCCTGTAAATCAAGGACTTGACTCAAGGAGAAGGGCTTAGAGTCCACGGGTCGAGTTGCGTTGCTGAGACATAGCTTCGAGAGCTAGAAGGTCAAGGTAGGTAGGAGGTTGCAACTTAGGCTATGGCAGCTAAGAAGTCGATTTGCTTCAGTTGAAGGCTTGGACCATTGTCCTGAAGTTGATGTTGTCACGATTGTAGGAAGCTTTCAGGAGCTTTAGTCAAGCAGCTTCAAAAGATCTCTCTTTCTCCCTCATAAGCTCACAAGTACCTTTGTTTCTCTCTCACACAAGCTCTTGTGAAAGCTGAGATCTTTTCTATCAAAAGAAGCAATGAACCAAATGAATAAAGGGAGCTCTCTTTAAGAAACTCTCACAAATCTCTCCAAGGAGATGAACGGAAATCTTCTTTCAATGGACGGAATTTTCTCTCAACAGAAGAGAATGGAAGTTTCTCTATCAAAGAAAGCGAAGGTTCTCTTAGCGAAAGAGAACACTCAATCTCTCAATCACTCTCACTCTCTCAAGAATCACAATGCCTCAGCGAAAGGCAAGGGAGCTCTGATACCATGACAAAATATGAAGAGGGGAGAGGAGAAGAGTGGAGATGAGGAGAGAGGGCACATCTAGAGAGCACACCACAAATGACTAACTGTACACTAGATTTAGTTGAAAAAATAGAATATATACAAACCCTTTTCCTTTATAGCACTCTATAAGGTTAGTGTTAGGGGATCTAACCCTTTCCTTTATAGCACTCTATAAGGTTAGTGCTATGCACATATGATCATGTGATGGTGCTATGCACACATGATCACATGATGTTGAGCGTGAACTCTCAACACGCATGTGTGCTTATTCAATGGAAGCAACTCCAAATCAGGATCATATCTGCTCATCTAACAATCAAATGGAAACGTTCCATAGGGACCAAAACTCTGCGCATAATTTCCCAAGACTTGTCTGAAGATGAGAAAAATATCTTCTGCATGTCTACACATGCCGGGTTTATAGCACTCAGGACGAATTCTTTCATTGCATATGTATGTCGCCTCATGGGTAGCCCTCCCCTCAGGGTTATTGTTGGTTTGTTGCCATTGCTACAAAGGCCATCACTATTATTTGCAAGGCATGACATAACCGACATCCCACCCATGCAGTTGATGATCCCATCGCAGCAACAAAAAGAAGTGTCGGAAGATGATAGGGCCTATCTCACATCCAACTTCCCATATCTAACCACTCTCTCTGCCAACCCCATAAACTCACTTACCCTTGCTACTACCACCCTCTTAACCTTTTCCAAGCTCCATCCTAACATCTATTCCCTCCATCGTCTCTTTGCTCATGCCTCTCACCATTTTCAACTAACCCAACAGTCACAAACTTACGAACCCCTCACACCTAGCTTCTTCCCTTCCCTTGCTAATCCTACCCTCGAGGATTACCAAGCCACTCAAACCATTTGCACAGTTCTTCCCCCCTCCCCTCTGCTCCCCCTTCCACAACTAATACTCTTCCATATTTCTCCCCCATGTCCCTAGATTCTCTCCCTACCTCATCATCACCTCCGACACTACTTGTGCTTCCATCAGCAGGAAATGACAGTATTTGATTTTGAATATCAGGATCCGAATAATCCAATTCGTACTCCCATGTCAAGTTCCAATGATGGGTATGATTTTGATGAGTACCACTTCCCAGTAACCCTATCAAGGAATTTTAGAGCAAATATCCTAATATGAAAACTCGAGGTGGATGGCAACTTCCCTACCAACCTTCATCAGTGAATCTCTAACAGGACCCCTCAAGGTCCATATCTGAAACCACCGCGCTGGATGTCAAAGCTATTTTAGATCCATTTTAGAGATATTTTAGTCGTATTACTCCTTGTTCAACAATTTCTTGACCACTAGACACGTTCTTGGAGCTATTTTAGTTCCAAGGTAAGGAAAATGTAGCATTTACAATTTATTATAGTTTCCTTGCAACCACCACACTAGTTATTGGAGTTATCATAGTTCTAAAGCACCGCTCTGGTTAGTAGTGTTGGTTATTTTCACTACAGTAAGAATAGTTTTTTTAACAATTTCTTGTGCAACGATCCCTATGGTTGCAGTAAAATGTAAACGAGGGCAGAAATATGCCATTTGTTCTTCATTAGAGCCACTTTCACTACCGAAGTAATAGCCAACAATAGTTTTGGTGATAATGGTACTACATTGAAATTGAAACAAAAGAAATTATATTAAGAAATTACATCCGAGAGTTTTTGTGATAATAGTATTACATCAAAATTGAAACAAAATAAATTACATCCGAATCAAACATTTAACAAAATAGATTACATACAAAGATGCTAGCACTTTGTTTTTGTGACACTTCTTTAAGCACTTGTCAACACCACCACTGTGGTAAGACTAGGACCTGGCCTTGTATGCAGGGGACAATACAAGCACCTCATAGCGCTATCGAGTTGTTTCACTCCGCATCTCGCTTCTGCTGCACCATTTTAGCGTTTCTCGACTCACCTTTGGTGAATTACGCGATGAATAAGTTCATTATTATGTCAATAATTTGAGATCTAAGAAGCTTGCTTGTAATTAGCTTGTTAATGAGGTATACTAGATATTCACATCTAATAAAGAAAAATAATATTTACTTCTCGTCACACCTCAATCCAACTAGCCCAAGCCCTACATGGTCCCAATAAACACCTTTTCTAGCTCCATTACTGGCAATAATCACATGCAAACAAGTTGTTTTTTTGCTCTAGGTATTATAACAGGTCCATACAACCTTAGGAGATCTGCAACTTCTCTCTTAAGGGTTCGTGGATCCTAGAAGTGCGAGCGGAAGCACTGCCTCTCTAGTCTGGCCGATGAAGCATATCCTCTGCTCAAGCATGACTGCATTGCTGGTCTCATAGTGAAGATGGGTCCGAAAAAGACAAAGGTGTATGATGAAACTACCTCAATAGGTGACCCATCAAATATGAACTACTCCTCATGCATGACGGCTCGAGATGTATAGAAGATCATGACCTTGGTTTTACCCAGGTTAACCTTCAAATCATGAGACTCACAAAAGGACTATAGTGTGTCAAGTTGTCTCTGGAGTCCCTCTACTGAGAAAGACAAGAGAGTCGCATCATCTGCACAAAGCAATATTCGGATCAGCGTGCCCGCCAGAGAGCAACCTACCCCCCTATGTTTGCATCACTATCTCAAGCTCATCAATGTAGAGGCCAAACAAGGTAGGCGATAATGGACACTCTTGTTTGACCTCGATAGTGCTCGTGATCTCGTCTGTCCACCCAGATCCTACCTAGACTTTGCCTGAAACTCTCTTGTAAAGTGCCATGACAACCTAGATGATCTCCTAGTCATAACCCAAGTCTTGTAGGCACCATATGAGGTGGCCTCTCGGAACCATGTCAAATAAGTACAACAAGACATGTCATGATATGAGTACCAAGTTTTTTTGAAATTAGTATGCTAATCAATGGGATTAGTCAAGAGAAGAAGGATGTCACTGAAATCTGAGTCATACTGAGTGAAATAGTGAGAAAAAACGCTATGATAAGTTATAGGTCATCACCTATACTCAACACCTTCGGGGCTGCGAAAATCCACAAAGCAACAATAAACACTTTGCTTCCGTGCCCTCGCCTCCTCGATGATACATCTGAGCTTGAGAATGTGGTCCATGGTCCCATGATCACGTTAGAATCCCCGGTCTGTCCTGTTGCTTTAAGTCCTCAACACTCCACAAATTTGCTGACCTCAAAATCAAGTACTGATGCATAAACCTTGGACATGACATATCCAATCATAATGGTCATGTAGTTCTTCGGGCTCATGGAATTCCCTGCCTTGTGGATGGGTGAGATAGTGTAAATGATCCAGTGCGTGGAAAACCCAAAGAAACAGCTTCATTAAAGAGCTTTTCTAAGATCGAGGCTAGGATGTTAATCCCATATGCAATGAACTCAGTGCATAGCCTCTCATGATCCTTCGCTCGACCATTATGAAGTTTCTTTACAGCATCCTTCACCCCCCCTAGTGAAGAGGGTGCAGGATGTGCATATGTGAGAGGTTAGGGACTGGTTGATTTGGGATGTCATAAAGTGTGCATGCATAATCAAACCAGACTTGAGTGTCAGTGACTGGTGAGGGGGACCGTCCTTCTAGAAATCTCTACCAATAGTCCTTAGAGTTGTTACTAAACAAAATGTTTAGTAGCTCCTCCTCGTTTTGATGAACGAAGTCTAGTTTCTTTCTACGTACCAATGTACCATCTATTACAAGGTACGGTCCCAGGGGGTGGTGGACGAGTGGAGCGAGTGGTGTGGGGGAAAGCGTGAAGGGTAGCCTCGTGTAGTGAGCAGGTGACTAAGACAGCATGATCCTCTAAAAGGGGTATGAAGTCAATATAAGCGAGAAGTATGTAAATACAACCATAGTAAGTAGGTGAGTGATTGCGGTCAAAGCATATATCATGGCAGTGCGAGTAAGAACTCGATGGGGTGGAAGGTGCTATGCGATGTGGAGTGGAGATGCTAAAGAAAAGACAAGTGTGATCAGCCCCTGGAGGGAGAGGTGCTACAGTGAAGTCAGTGATGTGAGATGTGAAGACATGGGATCCCATGATGTAATCAACAATGTTGGAGCATCCCCCATGTAGAAAGCACGTGAAACTATCAAGTGGGCCATCTGTCAAGACCATTATAGACAATGAGAGCATGCATCCTACCAAGGTCTAATATGGCCTACCCATAAGATGTGAATGGACCTCGTCTGTTAGGTAAAACCAACAACATACTTGCCTCCTCAAGGTCAATGTCTAGTAGTAGAGTGGAATCATCCCTGAAGTCGACGAGTGGTACCTAACGGCTGCCTCTCCTTGCATTGAAGCCCCCTACTAGGAGGACATCTCCATGACTAGAGAAGTCAACAATGGACTGAGAAATAGTAGCAATGGAGATGTATCATCCTCACCTTGGATATCTCTGGCAAAGTGGGAGGTCTTAGGGGGGAAGTAGCAAACTACAACAAACAGATCCCAGCTATCAGTGTGCAAAATCCGAATCCAAATAAACCTGGAATGTGCATTTCTCTGCTCTACTGAAATGGTCCCCAAAAGTGTGGATCTGAAAAGGACTGCAACTCCACCAAATCTCCCCTAATGAGATTGATTATGGAAACATGCTTTGCAATATTGATCCAAAGGAGCAACCTTCCATGGGAGCAGAAGACAACATTGGAGGAGAATCCCAATGTTGATGAAACTTTCAATGGAGAGTAGTAGGGAAGGGGAGCTCCTCCAAGAGAAGAGAGGGCAACTTCTCTTTTCGGCCACCCTCTACCTCATGGAGAAACAAGGAGGAAGGGAAGGGCTAGGAAGGAAGGCTTTGATACAATATGAAGAGACATGGAAGCTAGCTAGGAACAGAATGGAAATATGGAAAGCATAATGAAAGGTAGAATGGTTAGGAAAGAAAGTACAAGTGCAAGGCAATAACCAAAATACTCACAATGTATTGATAGCTTGATGTTGACTGTTGTAATAGATAATAGACAAGTACAACACTATATAGTGTGACACTAGTTTCTAGAAAGTCACAATGTCTATGGAATATCTCCCAATAGGACACGTGGCATACTTCTCTTGCAAGCCATGGCGATCTGCATATTGCCACTGATGTCATGGCCATGATTAATCTAGAATAGACCAAAAGAAGCTAGCTAGTGAGGCAAGCAAACAATAGAAGACAACTTACCCGAAAGAAGACAATGCCAAACCAAAGTCTACGCAAGTTCATGTCGAGGTGCGTGCAAGTTGTAGGGCATTTGCAAGGCATGGTAGGCTCTACAGGCACTTAATCTTTCAAGATTTTATGGGTGGGAGGTGTGAAAATGTGAAATTCACGGGGGTAGCAAAATTTTCAGCCGTCGGTTTTCCCCCCTCTGGTGATACACATCAGGTGAATTGGATATCCCAAACAAGTGCAATGTGGTCTAAAATTCTTCAAAACACAAATAGGCCAAAGGCCATGCTATCAAGTTTGATGCTATGTATTATGAAATGAAATGACCTTTGCCATGCTTATGAATATAGCAAGCAAGTGCATGGAGATAGAAACAATTCAAAATTGTAAATAGTGTTGGATTTATTAAAAGATCTTTACACGTGCACAAATTGCACTTTTTCAATTTCTTCAATTTTATCTAGATACCAATACCAACAACTATCAATGTTTTAAGACCACCATGCAGTAGTCCCACTAGTTTGGATTCTAAATTTTCAATCCGTTTCAGTTTTCAATAAATTAAAAAAACATTATGGAGTGTGCCCTCAAATGGGTATTCATCACTTTAGCACAACATTAGAGGCCCATTAACCCATGCCTAATATTCTGATTTAGGTGTGTCCTTGGGTTGAGTCTTGAGAAGCTAACGTAGTGTACTTTTGAATGATTACTTGGTTGCATGTATATATAGAACAAAATTTTGATGTTTTTGAATAAATTTGATATATCCTATAGTCTTCACGATGCATGCTTCACATGCAAAATAGCACTTGTAATGCATTAATAGTTTTGTTCAAAACCCTTATTCCATAATTTTTTGATCTCATGTTCAAGTTGGAATGTGTATTACAACTTGAAGACAAAGTTTGTTGAATTCCGTTGAGAAATGCATAAGTTATGGGTTATGGAAGATACCTATATACATGAAAGTCCCTGAACCTCACCAAACAATGGCTACACCCAAGCAAACAATGGCCGTGGACTCTTGTGATCAGCAAAGCAGATTGGCATCAGGCACAGAAGAATCAAGCAAAATGACTATACGTGATATGCGTAAGAATTTTTATTTGCTTGTTGTACCAGTGAGCACTTTGTATCTCATCTTGTTCTTGAAATGAATAATTTTCAGCAAAATCTATGATAGAGACGATAGTGTCATGGGGAAAATTGGCAAGGCATGTCCTGAACTGCTTATCCTGCCACTTGGCCCGTGAAATTGTGAAGCACATATTTTGGGGTGGATTGAACCATGTGACCTATAAGCTCCCTTGGTTGAGTTCTCTTATATGACAGTAGCCATCTCTTTTTATCGGATCCTGCAACATTGACATTTTCAAATCTCCTCCATTTTAGAGCAACACTGTTGTCTTTCCTCATTTCATTTCGATAGATATGAAATGTGTTTTTCTTCATCTTCAAACTACAATGCTTGCATGTGCCACAAATTCATTCAATACGGTGCCACTCATGGTCTCTCTTTGGACAAACCACTACTACACACGGATCCTATTGCGATGTTTAAGTATCGACGTTTAGCACGCACGGGGCGTTAATCATCGGTATGGGAAGCGCGTCCCGTAAAGCATCCCTATATAGCGCCTTTAAGCAAACGTCGCTATATAGCGATGATTTCTAAAGTCGCTATATAGCGACATTTATCAAAAATGTAAGTGTCGCTATATAGCGACACTGAGATACTATTTTATAGCGATGTTTTCTAGAGAGCTTTTTTTACTCATATAGGCCTTAAAAGTTAGTTTTTTCCAATGACAAAATTTTTAAAATTTTCATACATGTTTGATCTTTTGAGAGAACAAAAGTATGAGAGCATGTACATCAAGCCTTTGAAGCTCATATATTCATGTCCAAGAGATGAAAAAAATCAATGAAGAGCATTTACATCAACTGTTTCTCATCTTAAGCCAAGTCTAAACGTGCCAAACAAGTCTATCTCTAACTCTATACCGAGTTGATCTCCTATATCATCATCGTACTCTAGCATCGTACGTTCACCTAAAAGTACTTGATCATCTTCTTCAATAAAGTGTGGTGATTCTTGATGATCGTTGTCTTCTTCCTCAATATCGTGATCTCCATCTTCCTCCTGTGCGATGTCATTATGTGCATCTTCCTCTTGGCTCATATTGTGATCTTTATCTTCTTCGCTAGATTCATCAGGATCAATTGGATCCGGCATTGGTAGTCTTGGGCGGGTCACTCATCATATGTAACCCTATCACGTGAGTTCAACAAAAGGATTTTTTTTTTCTAAAATTTACAAAAATAAATATACATAAGGGACTATTTAAAATAGTTTTGGAAAACATTTACAGATTTGTATAGAAAAGGGGTTCATTTTATTAATGAAATTTTTTACAGACAAGGGACTTTAAATATATGCCTTGAATGCACGTGATATAGAGGGTTTATACATAGTGACCCCCCCAAGTTGGTAGTGGCATCTCCATATCCACATCTCTATCTTCAAAAATTTGCTTACTTTATGGTGCAACTTGGATCACGTACCACCATCTTGGATTAGAACGATTCAGATGAAAAACGACCTATATTGAAGATGGGTGCCAAATGTCGTCAATTATATGTATGAAATTATGTTTAAGTACATGTATCAATGGATATTTAAAAACAAAAGCTTTGATTAATTAAATCATTAGTATGCACCTGCTCACATTGCTCGAGAAGAACAAAAGTATCACTTTCATCGGTCCAAAGTTTAGTGGAGTCTATTGTGAAGAAACTCCTACTATCTTTTCTCACTATCACATGGGGACCGTTGTAAATAGTTCTAAACCATTTTACATCAAGAATGAAAATACTAAATTGTCTGAAATCAGCTTCATAGATTTCGCATATGATTCCACAATAATCCAACTGTGAGGAGAGAAGATTGGTATCTGAAGCACTTGCTCGGCTATATTGTGTGAAGTTAGCCATGACTCCACAATCATACGTAACTCTCTTTGAATCAATGCGTTCCACGCAAAAATGTTGTCCATATGACCATAATGCACTGTACTTTTTGTACTGTAAAAGAGCATCATTAAAACAATGAAGATGCATCTATTTTATAGCATATATTGCCACAAATAATTACTTAATTACGTCAAGAGATAAGAAACTTACATGCATCATAACTCCAGATGATAACTCTCACTCGTGCTCGTTTATTGTCTCTCCATCGCGTTCGGCTTTACGTAGAGCCAGTTGTAGCTAATCAAGTGACATGTGAGTGCGGAGAAGAGCCAGATCCCGTGGATATGGTTGTGATCACCTGTACATTACTCTGAGTCTCGTCCTTGCATTTATTCTTTCTGCTTTGGCCACTTCATATCTCTCAATCCACTTCTGCATCTCAGGGCTATTGAGGATACAAAACTTATTGAATTTCTCCATTTGCTCTTCGCTCATCTTTCTTTCAATCCCTTTTCCTTGGGGAACGTCGCCAACGATGCGATCATCATCCTTGTTATGCCAAGCTTGCGGCATATCGGCATCCGTGGATGCAAGAAACTCCGTGATATATACTAATGACTCTTGCACAAGCCATCCCTCTACAATGCTTGCTTCTGGTCTTGCTCTTTGTCTTACAAATCCCTTCAAAGTTTTCATAAACCGCTCGAGAAAAAACATCCATCGACTATGAACGGTACCTGCAATAGCCACCTCATCAACTATGTGCATAAGCAAGTGGACTTAAGTTGTCATCATGCTCGAGGAAAATTGCTTCTCAAGCAAGCGTACAACTTTGATGGATTCCACCCTAGCCTACTCGATGCTTGATATGGAAAGCTCTTTTTGAGATATCCACCTATTTCACATGTCCATGTAAGATTTTTCATAATCAGTCTACAGATTAATCAGCTTAAATTGAAGAAAATGCAATCAATGCGGTTTGATAGTAAGCATATCTCACAATACCATTGATCTTCAATATAGCATTTCTAACATTTTCTTGTAAGCACCCTTTTATTGTAATTGGGAGGATGAACTATCAAAGAAACAAAGAAGTCATGTCAACAATATAACATAATCATAATTACGCTAACGCTTCACGATTATCGGTACACTAATTCTACATCTTAGAATACCTATAAGACCTTGTGCCAATCATGGGACTTGAGCCCACTAAGCTTATTGTCCTTTGAAAATGCTCCTTTCAAGCAACGCATGTACACTGTCGGTGTTTGAAAAGAGGCAATATCTGCCTTGACCGCTGCCTCCTCCCTTTAAGATTTCATGTAAATATAAGATCTTGTCTCAAGGTTTCGTACCACAATGGTATCCAATATTAACCACGAACTTAAATAGCTTTGACTTACCGATAATCCATCAACATGTGCAACACCAATGGTGGGTACTGGTTCAGGCTCCTCCCCATACGTCCGCAAGTGGCGCATGATAATACGACATTGATGTTGTTCTTCGTGCTTCCAATGAGTGCAATGACAATATAACCTCTCCGTAAGCCACTTTGTGCTCCCGGGCATTGGCGCATCATCGGACGAGCTTCCACTCATCCCTTCCATCTGCACTTATAAAATCACAACATAAGTTGCAAGAAAATATATTAATAGTTATAAAATAGCATCTATGATCTTATTTTTTAACTTTAAACATAACGTTTTGACCTTTTATGTCGCTATATAGCGACAATTTGCTCTGTTTTGTCACTATATAGTGACGCTGTGGATTAAAACCCGAATCTCGCGATGCGCGGCACTTTCTTTAGCAATCTCTATTGTAAGCTACAATCTCTCCTCCCACCTATTTTCGACGACCTCCCACTCTATTCTCCACTCCTCACCACTACTCACCCCTCTCCTAACACTTGTGCTCCCTCTCCACCCTTCTCCCTCGTTGCTTTCTTGAAAAGAAGTTTTTCAAGAAGGTGAGTCTCTTGGAACAATGTAGGTTCATTTTTTGTAAGATTTTGTTTTGTGAGTGTTGAAGCATGTTTCTCCTTGTATTGCTAAGGCTATGTGCTAGTTTTCGTGCTTGATTTCAAAGGATTGAAGACAAAAAACGAAATTTTGTGAAAGATAGAAGACTCACCTCTTCTAGTCTTTTTTGTATTTCTCTTCCTTCTCTTTCTTCTTGTCTCCTCAATCCAATCTCTTTGAGAAGTTGCTTCTTTAAACTCCTCCTTCATCTAACTAGTTATTTGAAAAATGGTATGTTTTCTCTCTTTTGTAGGGCCAGTCCACAAAACATCGAGCGGGACGTACTATTCCAGGTAAGAAAGTGCTTCCTTTTTTTTCCTTTTGTTGTTTTTGTTATTTGCATCAGTCCTCCTTACCTAGACGAGGACCTCTCCTATCAAATCACGCTGCCAGAGAGATAATAGAAGATAGAAAGGGCAAAGTAGTGATGGCCACCATGAGGCGGTTGATGAGCCATCACTTTAAGAGCGGCATTGCTACCAATTGGCGGTATCAAGATGCCGAAAAGAAGCAGGCGGTCATCGATGAATTAAAACAAAAATACCCTAACCCGCCAAATTGGGAGTTTAATGAGAATTATATGCGAGAGCGCATGGTTTTGGTCTTAAAACATCGTAGATCAATCTTGCGTACTTCCATCGCAAAGGGGATGGCTAAACCTAGCTAGACAGACAAAGCTGATTGGAAGTTCTTCAAGAAGTAGAATAGGGACCATCCCGAAATGTTCGAGGGTCAGAGGAGGGCTACGAGGAGATGGCTGGACACCGTAGATACTTTGCACTTTGGTGCAGGCAGACGGTTGGCATTCAAGGCAACGGTGGTAAGTCTACTTCTTCTCATTTAATGTATTGTTCTATTTGTTTTACTACATATTACATGCACTTTATCTAACTCTAACTCTCGTAAATTGGATCCACAGCAAGCTACGATGGGTCGTCTTCCTACAGATGTAGAGACGCGATGCGTGTTTCGCATAGGAACAAAGCCATGGTTTATTGAGCAAGAGGCAATGGGAGTGACGATCGATTGGGCTGAGGTGGCTGCTCGCACGGTATAAGTCTACTCCTACTTGTAATCTCACTTTTTAAATTGTTTTATTCTTTAAGTTCCAATCTAATTTTCAATTTATATGGTTCACTCTTAGGGTCAAAGCTCGAGCATCCCATCATCGGAGGCAAGCAATCACCAAGGCCAGGGATCAAATGCACGTGAGAGGGTCAGGGAGAAGGCACAGCTCACGAGGACCAAGGATCAGGCCAACAAGACGAGGATGAGGACGAGGATGATGAGGACAATTTGAATGAGTAGCAGTAGTAGTAGTAGTAGTAGTAGCAGTTTATTTATACTTCGCCATGTATATCATTTTGTATATCCACTCGTTTGAACGATTTTGTATCACCCTTTTAGAAAGGGTAATTTTGTAATAAACAATGTTGTATATGTTTGACATGTATATGCGTTTGCTGCTCGATCATTTCATTTGAGCGATTTTGTATCACCCTTTTTGCAAGGGAAATTCTGAAATAAATTATTTTTTTTGTAATTACAAAAAAAAAAAAACATTAGTGGGGCAAAACAAGGCTTGCTATGGCCCTATTTAGCCCCACTAATGCTTTTTTTTAAGTTCTGTTAATCGTCACTATATAGTGACATTTACTAGTGTCACTATATAGTGATGATTATCAATGTTGCTATATAGTGACGTTTATTAGCGTCGCTATATAGCAACCGTTCTTTTTCGACGCTTTTAACGACTTTAATAACGATGTTTGCGCCCATTTAAAAAAAAAGTTTAATGTAAAAAGCATCGGTATTTTCATCGAAAAAGGGCCTATGCCTTGTAGTGAACCATTGGCTCCCGCAAACTCGACCTTAGGCTACAAAACCTTCTCTTCCTTGCAACATGTGATGAGGATCTAGGTGGACTATAGATTGCGCATTCATCGAGAAGGCATGGGCAGCAAGCCCCATGGAGCAATGCTCCAACATGACCAAGTCTCAAGTCATTCATAGCTTGCTGGGATGGGTCAAAGTCTATGTGTGTTTTGCAACAACAAACATTCCTGCTGTCTTTGAGTTTCCTGACATACCAGGGCTTACAATGCTCAAAGCTCCTCTACCCAATTTAAATGTCCAGATTTTGATATATAAACTTCACATACAACTCCGTCTGCTCTCGCTTATCCTGCTAGCTGGCCATGAAATTATGAAACACATATTTTAGGATGGATTGAACCACATGACCTATAAGCTCCCTTGGCTGAGTGCTCTTATATGATAGTAGCCATCTCTTTTTATCAGATCCTTCAACATTGACATTTTCACATATCCTCTATTTTAGAGCAACATGGTTGTCTTCCCTCATTTCATTTGGATAGACATGAAATGTCTTCTTCATGAGCTGAGCTTTAGATTGCAATGCTTGGATGTGCCACAAATGCATTCAATGTGGTGCCACTCATAGTCTCCCTTTGGACAAACCAATGGCTCCAATAGAGACCATAGGCTACAAAACCTACCCTTGCAACACATGATGAGGATCAAGGTGACTTACATACTATGCTTTCATCGAGGAGGCATGAGCATCGATCCCTATGGAACAATGCTTCAACACAACCATATCTCAAGTCATTCTATGTGTGTTTTGCAATAACAAACATTCCTGTCTTTGAGTTTCTCGACGTACAAGGGCTTACAATTCTCAAAGCTCCTCTGCCCAATTGAAATGTCCAGATTCTGATCTATAAACTTGGCATACAACTCCATCTGCTGACCTAACATGCGGGAACAATAGAATAGTGAGCCCTCTTTTAAATGGAGCAACAGTACAGTGATCCCCCCTTTTGCACTATTAAAACAAGAAAAAACACATTCTAATTAAAGTATATAATGAAGCAAAACAATTTTCAGCCACCATATTAGTTTAGGACAGTCCTTGGGGTGCTAACTCAATATGTAATATGTTACTACCCTCGTCCAAAATATAGGGTATGGGGAGACAAGGTCCATAAATAGTATGCATGGATTTCCTTAAAATTTTTCAAATATGCAAGGGAAAAATATGAAAATTTCATGTCCCCCTTGCAACAAAATATAAGGTATATACCTTCAAAAATATGCAAGATTTTAAGATTTGTACATATTTTTCATAATATGTGAGGTCCAAGGGGGGGTTCTTTTGGATGAGGGGGGGTAAAACAAAAAATACATTAAAGTATGAAAACCCATCTCCTTTCAAATTAATGTAACTTTTTCATGTATTACCCGAATTTCAAGGTGTAAAGACATATTTGAAGCTCTTTTAGTGTAGAACACAACCATGTTAATTTGAATAATTTCTACTCATGGCATATTGTTAAATTCATTTCATACTCAAGATTTTAATAGGTTTTCTTACTAAAGGGAGTTGGCGCCCCAGGGGATAGTCACAATTTCAACTATCGAGCTAGTTTAGGATAGTTAAAATTTCAACCATTGGGCTAGTTTAGGACACGTTAACCACCGGGAAGGTTTAGGACACATTTAGGACAGTCATAATTTCAACCACCGAGATGGTTTAGGACACCGTCAGACTTTCAACCACCGGGCTGGTTTAGCCTGACGGTCTCAACTTCACATATTAGATAATAACAAATATATTGTTTTCATTTCTGAATTTCACAATTAGAAAATAACAATATATTGCCTTTCATTTCTAAATTTCACAATTTCAAGACCAGTAACTATTGTTTTCTTTAAACCAACACCAGGCTAGTTTAGGACAATCACATTAAGTCCAAGCCATCCCGGTCTACCGTCTAGAAGTAGTGGTATATGACCCAAATAGTAGCATATAAAATTTAATGAATTTAAGTACTAAGAAACACAATAATTTCAACCATCATGTAATGCCTCATGAGATCATGCCAATCCTAAGTGAAGTCCATGAAGGCATTGTAGGAGGACACTTCTAAGGGGAAGCCATAGCAAGAAAAGTTCTCCTCACAGGCTACTAGTGGCCTTTGAATATGTAAAAGACTGTGATGTATGCCAATGGACTACTAAACCACAACACAAAGACTTCAATCCCCTAACAATAGTTGTTGCATAAAAACCATTTGAAAAATGGGGGATTGACTATGTGGGTCCCATCCACCAGCATAGCAAAAGGAACACAAGCATGCTACATCATTGTGGCCATTGATTACTTTACAAAATGGGCTGAAGCTAAAGTAGTTAAAAAGGCACATGCCAGAAGCACAACAAGATTCTTATACGAAAATGTGATCACCTGACTCGGATGCCCAATTGAAATTGTGTCAGATAGAGGCACACATTTTGTCAATGAGGTAATCCAAGAACTCTTGTTTGGCTTTATGGTAATCCATAGAAAAAGCACACCCTACTACCCCCAAGGGAATGGACAGGTCAAATCCACCAACAAAATAATATGCATTATCCTCACTAAGGTAGTAGAACCACAGCATTCTGATTGGGCAGAGAAAGTGAATGCTGCCTTATGGGCATACAGAACCACACTCAAGGTCAGTATAGGGAACACACCTTTTCAATTGGTGTATGGACTTGAAGCTGTGGTCCCACTAGAATTTGTAATACCAAGCCTATGCATAGTAGTATAGGAATGCATGGGAGACCATGAATCCTTGAAAGAAAGACTCTATCAATTGGAGAAGCATATAGAAACAAGACTAGTCGCCTATACTAACATGACAATAGAAAAATGCATAAGAAAGGCATGGTTTGACAGAAATCTTAAAGCTAAAGACATCAAGGAAGGTGACTTGGTCCTGTTATACAATGCCAAAGTACACAAGGGGAAACTGAAGTATCTAGGTCAAGGACCCTACTGAGTAAGAAAGATGAATCCCATAAGAGCTATGCTGTTAGAAACATTGGATGGAGTCCAATTCAACACAACAATAAACGAGAGCCGACTGAAGCACTACTACTTCAACACGCAAGCCACCCCTGACAAAAACAAAGATTTGGGAAACCAAGTCTCACGAGCACTCACTAGCAAATGCATGTTTTTGCATCTATAGTTTGCACTAGATTGTTACATGCACACTCACTATCATATGCATGTTTTTGCACATTTAGGAAGACCTAATCAATTTTGTATTAGGGATGATTGAGTCTTAGTTTCCCTATTAAATCCCACAAATAAGCATATAGTTAGACATATCACGTGCACTCATATGATTTTGCATAGGCACATAATAGATTGCATCAATAATAGTATCACAAACTTTCATTCCATACTCTCAAAGCATGCAATGAATTCACAAGAAGGACAAGAAGCTATGCCAAAACTCAAGATGAATTGGAAAAAGAGTCTACAGCCTTAGCAACGAGACCCTCGCCAAACATTGATCATAGCCGTCTTTTGTATGCAAGAATATCAGACTTGCATACAAACTTATCTATACAAGCTCAATGATACGGGTGCATTTGCATCCAACATGTATGCAAGATAGCAAGAAATGCTAGCCTCAATAACGAGACCCCTGCCAAACCTCTTTCCAAGAAGATTCGATGGCAGAGTCCACAACCTCAGCAACGAGATCCCCTCTAAAATTCACAATCGTCTACCCCTCCTTAAGAGGAGATAAGCTTCCTGACTACAGACCACAAATTGTATGGTGCAAAAGCATTACAACAGGAACAACTCGCATGCCATAAGCTCAACAGCCACTAGGTTACACATATGGCATCCCAACTTTGAAATCAAAATAAGCCATAACTCGAGGACGGGTAATAAAATGGATCTGGGGATATGTTGTCTCTGTGCCAACATGGACTTAAGTAGAACAGAATATGTGTGTAGAGTAGCGGCAAAGCTCCGCTTGTACTTGCATAAGTTTAGGAATACTCCCTCTTAGAAATCCAACTTGCAAGTTCTACATGCAAGTTCTACATGCAACTCCTACATGCGAGTTCAACATGTAACTCTCACATGCGAGTTCTATATGCAACTCCTTCATATGAGTTCTACATGCAACTCCCGCATGCGAGTTCTACATGCGAGTTCTACATGTAACTCCTACATGCAAGTTCTACATGTGAGTTCTACATGCAAGTTCTACATGTAACTCCTACATGCAAGTTCTACATGTGAGTTCTACATGCAAGTCCTACATGCAACTCCTACATGCGAGTTCTACATGCAACTTCTACATGCGAGTTCTACATGCAACTTCTACATGCAACTTCTACATGTGAGTTCTACATGCAACTCCTACATGCGAGTTCTACATGCAACTTCTACATGCAAGTTCTACATGCAACTCCTACATGCAAATTCTACATGCAAGTTCTACATGGAACTCCTACATGTGAGTTCTACATGCAACTTGCAAATTCTACAAGTAGAGAGAGAATGTCTTACAATTCCTACATGCAGAGAGAGAAGGTCTCCAACCTGTATAAATACCCCATAATGGAATGAAGCCCACACTTTGGGGGGCATTGTGTTGAGTTCTACTTTGGTATTCCAAGCAATTGTCTCAAGTGTCCATGCTTCCTTGCACTCCACATCCAAAAGCTTGTCCTTGTAACTCCTCCTCCCCTCTCCTCCAACCTTGCAACCCATCCTCTCCCTCTCCTCCTCCCTCCCCCTCCTCCCTTATCCTCCTCCCTCTTCCTCCTCCTCCTCCCTCCTTCTCCTCCTCCTCCCTCCTCCTTCCTTCTCCTCCTCCCTCCTTCTCCTCCTCCCTCTTCCTCCTCCTCCTCCCTCCTTCTCCTCCTCCTCCCTCCTCCTCCCTTCTCCTCCTCCCTCCTCCTCCTCCTCCTTGTCCTCCTTCTCCCTCCTCCTCCTCCTCCTCCCTCCTCTCTCTTCTTTCCCCCATGCTCTTACACCTTCTTCCTCTCCCACTCCTATGCTCCCCCTAAACCCTTAGTTCCTCAATCCTTAACCTCCATAATCTACAAGGGAGACGAGTTCTCTACCATGTACTCTACCCTGAAGCTTGGATCCTCCTTCTAACCCTAGAACCTCTTCTAAACTTTGGAACCTCTCTCTAAACCTTGGAATCTCCTTCTAACTCTGGAACCTCCTTCTAAACCTTGGAACCTCCTTCTAACCCTTGAACCTCTTCTAAACTCTGGAACCTCCTTCTAAACTCTAGAACCTCCTTCTAACCCTTAAACTCCTCCTAAACCCTGCAACCCCCAATGAAGATGAAATCTTTCATTACCTCAACCATGATGATACATGTTCCTTTTACACATGCATGCACTATGTTTGCTTACCACACTTAACCCTACGTCTCTCACCAAAACACGACTCGAGGTCTTAACTACATGTATACTACAAACGACAACCCCGATATATCTATAGGTGACAAAAAGCCTTGGAACCCTACATACTGAGAAAACCCTGCTCTTCCTACAGAAGCCGTGGAAAAGAGCTAACAGTCTGCTAGCAGCCATTTGTGCAACAATTACTGCAAGCTCTAGTTATACCCATCTAGGGAGCTATCGTGAATGATGTATAATGCTAATACAATGAAGATAAGGATGGAACACATATCATAAATCTAGGGATGATCACCGCGCTTTGTCTGCACTCTCTCCATGCTGAAGATATCCCGTTGTTTTAAAAACCAAATGCTTAAAGCACATTAGTGTGCATGACATCAAGGGAAACACACCTCATATGAGCCTCATATATACTATACCGCTTGACTCTCCATCAACATGAGAGCTACCAGCAGACACATCAAACACTGGAGTATGGTCCACTTTTTCTTTTCCCTTATGTGATACCTGCACAACACTATCAGGACTGCCATCAGGTGAATGCATAAAATTGATGCATAATCTACCAATCTCTTGCCACACGATCCTTGCTTATCTGCAACCCATAAGAAATGTTGAATAAACTCATCTAAAAAAGGCAACAAAAGTCTATGGAACTTGCTCCAAACCTGGACCTCCATTAGCTCAATATAATCTCTTTATTTCAGAGGGATTTCTAAAGACTTTTTGAAAATTATTTCTACAAATCAACAAAAAATTGATTTGGCTCTAGTGTGCCTCCAGACTCTTAGGCTAAGTAGTTCCTAGCATTACTTATTATGTATCAAATGAAGGGAGGCTCTTCTCTTGGTGCCTTACCTCATTCCATTACACAGTTTTCATGGGACTGTTTTTCATCTCAGAACTTATGATGTGCTTTTTCCTATTTTCTTCATGTATACCATCACTTAAGCTCTAGGCTTTCCTTGGGCTAGTAATGCCCTCAGCCATCACGGAGTCTATTAAGTGTCAGGCTCTCCGTGGTCGACCTCTTACCAAGTTCATCGAGTCTGCATGAAGAGCACAATGTGGACTTACATTCCCGTGATATATTCTTAACGTAACCTTCACTATCATCCTTTGATCGCAATACAATTAATCATCCGGGCTCTCGAAACATAAGATCTCATCCTCATTCTACATTCATGGCGCATTATTAATGGTTCAGCTCTTGGTTATCCTGGGGTATATTTCTCACCCTCAACCAATGCAAACCTACCTTCCATAAGGTGTAACTCACTGTTCATCATTGGAATATGTAAAGGCAAGTTCTTCACTTGATTCCATCTCACATTCTCGTTGAAATGATTACGAGTTCTCTCAACGCACACTTTCTTTACAAGACATAAAGACCAAGTCTAGTATGGAAAGCACATCTATTGAACGTCTTCACCGTATTCTGGGATTTATCTATTTGTGAAATATATCAGAGTAGCAGCACATCTCCTTAGCCAGTTTGAAATAACGTAGACCTCTATCCCCTCACCAAACGATTCACGTAGAGGTCGAATACCTCTCTCCCTTCTCTGTATCGCCAGACCGCACTGAATGGAGCTATAGGTATGGATGAAGGTCCCTTCATTACTCCTACTCTTGTATGGGGTATTCAATACTACTAACGGGAGGCGCGGGTCTCCATATGTAATGTCTTGGCACATAAACCAATGAAAGAGTCCAGGCTAAGTAGCCTTACCTGTGAGACAGCCATTCCGCGAGCTCTATGTTGAGTACATTGCCTCAGTCTGCTTGTTGTGGGAACTCAAGTCCCTCGAGCTATTCACCAGCTCCTTACATTGAAGTTCTCGCACTATTTACACTCCTTTACTTCCTTGAATATAGTGTCTCTTACATTCTAATTATTGCATGTCTCTAGGTAGTAACTTACCTGTGTTGTTTCCATGCTATGATTTCAGTGTCCAGTCCTCTCCTACAGACGTCTCGACATGTGCACCTAGGTCTTCAACGAGTTCTTCACTTTAGAATACTTCCACTCCAGCTCTCCCTCACTACCTCACTCCAAGTTTTCCATTGGATGCCAAAATCCTCAATGGGAGGGGAAGACGTTCTAATCAAGGTGGTCCCTTGGTACTTGTCCCTAATAAATCTTGGTTGCTGCCTACCCTTCTCACGGTCGCCACTAAAAATCTCTAACTGCAATCTCACTTTTAATCCTACTGTGGTGATCACTAGTATCCATTCTCCCCTTTCGTGTACATACATCTAATGGTAATGTGGGATATGGGTTTTTTTGTAATTTAAAATTTCAAATTAAGACGTATAGTCCTCTCTTTATCATTCCTTCCTTTCTCGGGATCCTTTGGATAAATGCAACCCCTAGGGGTACTTGCAGGTCTCTTATCATTACCCATGGGATCATCGATATTGTCTAATGACTCCAACCTATAGTCCATTGTATATTCAATATAATTGCCATTCACAATCATAGTACATGTCTTCATCCATGATGGTTCCATTCATCACTTATGGGGTATCCACATTCATCAAATAGACTAAAGGTCATAATCTGACACCTCCCCCATTTCCTTGTCATTATCACCTCTAATTATCTCTAAGGCTACTACGGCCATCTAATTCTGTATCATGTATTTCACAAAATTCCAAAGGGCAACTAGCTAATGCATATTTCATATAAGCTCCCCTTAGTACATCTATCTTTCTCCAAGAGTGCTGCTACAATATGGTATTGTATCACACATCTTATATGTCCTCAATAATCATGGTCCGAGAATGTAAATGCATATATCTCATGGGGTTCACTATATGTAAATCCCCTATATAATGTGTGTTCAAGGCCTAATTTAAAACTCCCTTATCTGTGAATTTTTCATGAATAAAACATACCCTTTTTGTATTCATTTGGGGACCAAACTGTTAGCCGTTGCGACTAACCTACCCTTGCACACCCCTCGCAATCACTGCTGCTAGCCTGCATAGTGTTGCTAACCCGCATGGTTATGCAATAACAATAGGACTTTAGCTTTGTCGAAAATACTACTGATTGGAAGCCCATGAGTTATGCATTGATGAAGGAGGATTTTGCCTCAGAACCAAAATGGGTTGGATGTAAATGGTATATATTTAGACCCTATAGAAATTTTCCCCATGTTTACAAATTCCCCTCCTTTTATATTCACAAGGTCTTAAAAGTGGTAGATATTTTATTTGAATAAGTCATTAATTAATTTGTGGATTGGTGAAGATGGAAGCCATATACCCAACAAGGGTTTAATGCATTCATTGGCATGAGGACTCCCTCATTGGATGTCGAAGAGATGGTTAATACACCACCCTAATTGATAGTTGAAGGCAAAAAATTATTTACTTGTACTTAGGTCTACCCTAGTAGAGGTGATATAGAATCCTCGTTATTTGAAATGGGGAATACATGCCCATAGGCACATGGTGTACATTGCTATGGCATTGTGCATACCACTCATGGCATTGTATCCCCCAAAGAAGTTATTGGCAAAATTATAGTAGTAATTTTGGAGGAATGAAGCTCTAGTAAATATTCTCGCTTGGATCAGAGAGATGACAGATCAAGGCATGATAAGAGACATAAAAAGTTTTTCAAGACATTGCATATACTTACTCATGTTATAGGGAATCTTATATGAATATATGAATAGATCAAGTGTGGATACGTTTTAAATATTAGGGAAGGACATTTTATACTTGGGACTAGTGACTAGTATAGGAATTATGGAGGAATGCCAGAGCACTATGGCCTTGGCCAACCAGTCCTCAGTGGACCAATCTTTCCATAGGGAGACTCTTTGTTTTGATGAACAATCTTCTTCCTCGTTCCTCTACTAGTAGTTACATGGTACACTGAACGGAAGCCTGCTTCTCCCCTAAGGTAACCCACATGCCTCCCAATGTTGGACTATTGTATTCTACATGATTATAACTCTCTCCTACCTTTGGGAGTTTCATATGTTAGGAAGAGATAGGCACGGTAATAGCGTGGACAAGAGCTCCTGAGAGTGCCCATATTATTTTGCTTCGAATAGAGTTGAACTCTGTTGTAACTAGTGTTTCTTTTGAACGTGGTTTGGAACTCCTGCCTCAGCGAGACGACTGTCGAGATGCTCCACCACAATCCCTGACTTGCCCTCTATGAGGGCAATATGCTTTTACGACTATCAAACCTAAAACAGCAAGAGCTCCTGAGAGCATCCGAAATGCCAGTATTATTTTGCTTCGAACGGAGTTGAAATCTGTTGTAACTAGTGTTTCTTTTGAACGTGGTTTGGAACTCCTGCCTCAGCGAGATGACTGTCGAGTTGCTCCACCGCAATCTTTGACTTGCTGTCTATGAGGGCAATATGCTCTTACGACTATTAAACCCAAAACAGCAAGAAAATTTGAGCCTTTGAGTCTTGAGAGACTGCACGCTGTATTTGCAAACTGTGGAGAGAGCCTGCATATACCGCAATAGGGATTTACCAGTTGGGTTTCTGTCACTATCTCCAAACGGTTTTCTGGATGCAAAATAGGAGCACTCCAGCTGCACGCATGGAAACGTCTGACACTCCAACTACACCCATGGAACACTGTTGTTCCGAGTCTCTTCTTCCCTATTAGGTTCATCCAATCGATGCTTAGATCCTTTGATTAAGTATGCCGCACCTAGGACTGGTAAATGACCATGAGGCAATGGACATAGCTAGCAAAAGAACTTGTCCATGGGAAGTTTCCAAAAATTTTACAGTCTGTATATAAAAAAAGTGGGCTCAATTGCCTCTACGGCACTTTTTTTTTGAGACTAGCCTTTTCTACCCATTTGACATGTTTTTGCAACTCGGGTCTTGACAATGGATGCGTGCTTGTTTTCTATGTACCTGTTCTCCATGCCCTCATTCTTTAATCTTAGCAGCCAGCTTGGTACTAGTCTTTCAATGTTGATTCTCTGTCCTCAAACATTGTTTAATTTGTAGAGTTAGTGTTTATGTCAATGGGAAGTAGCTACTTGTATACTCAGTTATGCCTTGACCTAGGGAAGACGACAGTCTCTTATGTCTGCGTCCAACAGCTCACCACGGTCACCCTAAGTACTGTGCTGAGTGTATTGTCATGAAATCACTTCCTTCTAGTAGACGATGGACAATGGTGGAGCTTAGGTGTCTTCTAACGTGGAAATGAAAAGGATGAAAGCATTAGAGGTGTGGAAAGTTGGAACTAAGACCAATTAAGGTCAGCTTGTACACACACACATATGGGTGATGCCAATCGGCACACCTCTTTGTAATCATCACCTTCTTGGTCCTACAACATGTAATCAAATCAATCGATGATTATGACTATTCTACCTTTATGCGTATACTCTATTTTCCACATGGTATCAATCGCCAGTCAATGGGTCCAACCCAGCCTCGACTTCCGCACAACCTGGGCCTGCTCATCCTCCTCACAGATGGAGTGACCAGTGAGCAATCAATCTTGAAAAAGCCTTCAGCGTCAGGACATCTCAGCAAAGCAGACAATGATCTGCATATCAAAACTGCAGACACCGATCTGCAAAACCAAAAAATAGACCAAGATCTACGACACCCCAATAAAAGATCTGGCGATGACGATCGTCAAGGGTTTCTCCTGCCAAAGAAAGGAGATGATGAGGGACCAAAATTGCCCTCAATGATCTGTGGAGACACAGACCCGCACCAGCCCTCAACGATAGGGCGAAATCAAAATGCAGACAAAGCTATGCAAAAACAAGAAGCAAACAAAGGTCTCCGAAAACCCAAAGAAGGCTACCTCCAATCCAGCGTAGGAGCAGAGAAAGAAATCAAACTCCTACCCACAAATGAAGAAGTGAACAATGGTAGCCTCCCACGACACAAAGTAGAAAGTGAATATGCCAAAAGCCTCGCTTCGACAATTCCTTCTGATCACCCAATTTATGCCCCTTTCATTGAATCGCATGCATACCCATGGGCAAATCCCAAGGTTAGAAAAAAGACTTCCCTTTTTCTATGCATTACGATTACTACTCTGTTTCATCCTGGGGAAACAGACGTTCGACCAGACACCTATGCTACGTATGCGATTAACCCTGGTGCAGAAAATGCCCAAGACAAACCTGTACGAGAAGATGATGGCAATCAAGAAGAGCGTGAAGACACAAATGTCTCATATGAGGATGATCATGAAGATCAAGACCAAGCAAATGACGATCAAGAGGATCAAGGCGATTGTGACCCAGATGAATTCGACGACCAAGACAATGATCCTGGAGATGTAGACGGAAGTGAAGATGCAGAAGACAGCCATGACCAAGAAGATCAATACGAAGAAGACCAGCAAGAAGAACGTGACCAAGAAGATGATCTACAAGAGGCAAATCTTGATTTTGACGAAGACGAAGGTGATGATGACGCTGATCATGATGCTGACCAAGATTACAGAATGATGACGACGGCGGAGGTTCTGACGAAGATCCAAACCATGACCACCATGAAGATCCAGATGACAGAAATGCTCCAGAAAATGACGCTGATGATGGTGAAGCTGGTAGTGAAGATGGAGCTGATGACGTGCAGGATGCATCAGACGAGGACCTTAATGATCAATCAGACCAAGATGATGATGATCAGGACAAAGATGATCAAGAAGACCCTAAAGAGTCTTTTATTGTAGCTAAAGATGAAGACCTTCCCTTCCTTTAGTTCTCTCCCTTGAGGGGGAGAACTCGTGAACAAGCTCGAGAACAGAAGATGAAGATTGAAGATCATGCAAGAGGAAGAAAGACGAAGACCAAAGTCTTCATGATGCTAATCATTCAAGCTGTATTAGATCCTAGTTGAATTCTATTCATACACATTGTTATTTAATTGGCGAC
This sequence comes from Dipteris shenzhenensis, assembly GCF_047967505.1. NCBI lineage: Eukaryota > Viridiplantae > Streptophyta > Polypodiopsida > Gleicheniales > Dipteridaceae > Dipteris > Dipteris shenzhenensis. The sequence continues at coordinate 50,976,683 of NC_141606.1, forward strand.
TCATCTCCACGTGAAAACTGGTGAACACAATAACACTCACACACTCTATTACTCTTCAAGACCTTATTAGTCTTAAGGGGGAGTGTAGGAACTAAGACCAATTAAGGTCTTGTACACACACACATGGGTGATGCCAATCAGCACACCTCTTCGTAACCGTCACCTTCCTCCTCCTACAAGATGTAACCGAATCAATCGATGAATACGACTATTCTACCTTTATGCGTATACTTTGTTTTCCACAAGAGGGACCTCCAACAGATCAACTAGAACTTCTAGCAGGTTGGATTGTTCCTCTGCCATCACCTAAAACTCAAAAAACTTGCACCAAAGCTCATCATCACACTACGTAGAGTTTTGAATGCACTTGCATTGAGGGGTTTTGCTGATTTTGGCTTGACTTTTTGATAGCAAATAGTAGACAAAATGAAGGCCCATGAACCGTTTCTTGGGACCCTGAAGGATCTCCCAGAATAAGAGTTATAGACTTGTGAGGCAGGAATCTATGTTTTGTAATTGGGAAAGGATGGAGTCTTGTTATATGAACTAGGGCTTAAAAGTGGTAGATATTTTATTTGAAGAAGGCATGAATTAATTTGTGGATTGGTGATAATGGAAGCCATACACCCCGCAAGAGTTTGATGCATTCATTTGCATGAGGACTCCCTCATTGGATGAAGAGATGGTTAAAACACCACCTTAATTGATAGTTGAAGGCAAAAAATTATTTACTTGTACTTAGGTCTACCCTTGTAGAGGTGATATAGAATCAACATTATTTGAAATGGGGAATACATGCCCATAGGCACATGGTGTACATTGCTATGGCATTGTGCATACCACTAATGGCATTGTATCCCCAAAGGAGTTATTTACATTAGTAATTTTGGAGGAATGGGGCTCTAGTAAATATTCTCCCTTGAATTAGAGAGATGAAGGGCTGATAAGAGACATATTGGAAAAGTCTCCGTGAGAAGATACTGTGACCGATGCCGAGTACCCTGAGCAATGAGTCGATGAGTGTGATCATGCTGAATGATGCAAGAGTGTGCATTGAATTCTACTATGATTCCATGTCAGTAAGACGTGCCACAGAAACAAGATTATGCTTTAAATGTGGAACACCATGCAAGCGAAACACTTCACCTATGCTGAGTTGAAATACCACATCACCAAATCACTCAATTATATGTTCTGAATCATGACACATTTGAACTGTGCGCTTTGATGAGCATGCCTTGTAGGAGACAAACCAATCCTTATGGTATGTCATATGCTGATTGGCCCTTGAGTCGAGAATCAGGCTATCAATCATTCTGACATTTGCACTTTGATCAAGTGTATTCAATTTACGAACATTGTGCATGCGAATTTTGTCATCTGTAGCTCCGATCCTCGATCTGAATTCCTTGACCTGCCTTTCAAGATCTGCAAGCACTACTACACACGGATCCTATTGCGATGTTTACGTACTGACGTTTAGCGCCCGCTTAGCGTTAATTGTCGGTATGAAAAGCGGGTTTCATAAATCGTCGCTATATAGCGACAGTTGCTAAAAGTCGCTATATAGCGACACTGATACAAAATATTTTAGCGACATTTTTACAGAGAGGTTTTTTTTTTTTAAAAGGCCTTAAAAGTTAGTTTTTTCCAATGACAAATTTTTTTAAATTTTCATACATGTTTGAGCTCATAGAGAATTAAAAAATGAGAGCATGTACATCAAGCCTTTGAAGCTCATATATTCATGTTCAAGTTTGAGATGAGAAAAATCAAATAAGAGCATTTACATCAACTGTTTCATCTTGAGCCAAGTCTAAGGCGCCAAGCAAGTCTATCTCCAACTCTATAGCGACTTGATCTCCTATATCATCATCGTACTCTAGCATCGTACGTTCACCTAAAAGTATTTGATCATCTTCTTCAATAAAGCTTAAGTGTGGTGATTGATCTTGATGATTGTTGTCTTCTTCGTCAATATCGTGATCTCCATCCTCCTCCCATGCGATGTCATTATGCACATTTTCCTCTTGGCTCATATGGTGATCTACATCTTCTTCGCTAGATTCATCAATTGGATCCGGCATTGGTAGTGGCATCTCCATATCCACATCTTGATCTTCAAAAATTTGCTTACTTCGTGGTGCAACTTGGATCACGTACCACCATCTTGGATCAGAATGATCCGGATGAAAAACCACCTATATTGAAGATGGGTGCCAAATGTCGTCAATTATATATATGAAATTATGCTCAAGTACATGTATCAATGGACTTTAAAAACGAAAGCTTCGACTAATTAAATCATTAGTATGCACTTGCTCACAGTGCTCGGGAAGAACAAAAGTATCACTTTCATCGGTCCAATGTTTGGTGGAGTCTATTGCAAAGAGACCGCTACTATCTTTTCTCACTGTCGCATGGGGACCGTTGTAAGTAGTTCTAAACCATTTTACATCAAGAATGAAAATAGTAAATCGTCTGAAATCAATTTCATAGATGTCGCGTATGGTTCCACAATAATCCAACTGTGAGCAGAGAAGATTGGTATCCGAAGCACTTGCTCGGCTATCTTGTGTGAAGTTAGCCATGACTCCACAATCATACGTGACTCTCTTTGAATCGATGCGTTCCACGCGAAAATGTCGTCCATATGACCATAATGCATTGTACTTTTTGTACTGTAAAAGAGCATCATTAAAACAATGAAGATGCACCTATTTTATAGCATATATTGCCACAAATAACGTCAAGAGATAAGAAACTTACATGCACCATACATCCAGATGATAACTCTCGCTCGCACTCGTTTATTGTCTCTCCATCACGTTCGGCTTTACGTAGAGCCAGTTGTAGCCAATCAAGTGACATGTGAGTAGGGAGAAGAGCTAGATCTCGTGGATATGGTTGTGATCGCCTGTACATTACTCTGAATCTCGTCCTTGCATTTATTCTTTCTGCTTTGGCCACTTCATATCTCTTAATCCACTTCCGCATCTCAGGGCTATTGAGGATACAAAACTTATTGAATTTCTCCATTTGCTCTTCGCTCATCTTTCTTTCAATCCCTTTTCCTTGGGGAACCTCACCAATGATGCGATCATCATCCTTGTTGTGCCAAGCTTGCGGCATATCACGATCCGTGGATGCAAGAAACTCTGTGATATATACTAATGACTCTTGCACAAGCCATCCCTCTGCCATGCTTGCTTCCGGTCTTGCTCTTTGTTGTCTTACAAACCCCTTTAAAGTTTTCATAAACCGCTCGAGAAAAAACATCCATCGACTATGAACAGTACTTGCTATAGCCACCTCATCAACTATGTGCACAAGCAAGTGGACTTGAGTTGTCATAATGCTCGAGGGAAAGTGCTTCTCAAGCAAGCATACGACTTCGATGGATTCCACCCTAGCCTTCTCGATGCTCGATATAGAGATCTCTTTTTGAGATATCCACCTATTTCACATGTCCATGCATATGTAAGATATTTGAGATATCCACCTATTTCACATGTCCATGAAGAAAATACATAATGCGATTTGATAGTAAGCATACCTCACAATACCACAGATCTTGAATATAGCATTTCTAACATCTTCTTGTAAGCACCCTTTTATTGTAATTGGGAGGATGAACTATCAAAGCAACAATGAAGTCATGTCAACAATATAACATAATAATAATTACGCTAACGCATCACTATTATCGGTACACTGATTCTACTTAGAATACCTATAAGACCTTGTGCCAATCATGGGACTTGAGGCCACTAAGCTTATTGTCCTTTGAAAATGCTCCTTTCAAGCAACGCATGTACCCTATCGGTGTTTGAAAAGAGGCAATGTCTACCTTGACCGCTGCCTCCTCCCTCGTAGAGAGGATCCATGTTGCTTTCAGGAGGACAACTTTTCCCGAAGCATGCACTTGGGGCCACAAACGAGACATCCTATTCATAGCACACAAGTCTTCTCGCACTCCTCTCAAGTCCTTGGAACCAACCAAGTGTGCCCAAATAGTAGCCCCCACATTCTTGAAGATATGCATGGGATCCAAGAGATGATTGATCCAAGAGATATGCATGTAGAACTCACATGTAGGAGTTGCATGTAGGAGTTGCATGTAGAACTCGCATGTAGGAATCGTATGTAGAACTTGCATGTAGAACATGCATGTAGAACTCGCATGTAGGAGTTGCATGTAGAACTCGCATGTAGGAGTGGCATGTAGAACTCGCATGTAGAACTCGCATGTAGGAATCGTATGTAGAACTTACATGTAGAACATGCAAGTTGGATTTCTAAGAGGGATTATTTCTAGCCTTATGCAAGTACAAGTGGAGCTTTGCTGCTACTCTACACACATTCTGTTCTACCTAAGTCCATCTTGGTGCAGAGACAACATACTCCCGGATCCATTTTATTACCCGTCCTCAGGTTATGGCTTATTGCGAGCATGGACCTAGATTTCCCTGTCTTTAGTCCAGTGGTTGTGGAACTTGTGTCGTGCGAGTCGATCCTGCTATAAAGCCTTGGCACCATACAATTTTTGCTCAGTTTCCAGGTAGCCTGTATCCACCATTTGTTCGAACAGAGATATGTGTCGTGCTTGTAATTTGAGCATCGACCCATTCATTGGGATTGAAATTGGGTGGAGGCAATTGGGTATCGAGGTAACATGGGACCTCGAGAATAAATTCCAATGTTTTACAGAATATAGTACTTAGGCAAAGGAAGCGATCAATGTTGCCGCACATTATTTGCTCAGGCTACTGAAGTGCTCGGATCATTGTGCCTTGGATATTCCATTCTAAACCAGAGTATGGCTCGATCATTGGCCAATTAATGGTTCGATCTTCATCTAAAGTGTGCATGTTGGCTTCCCATTTTTTACGTCGTGGAATTGCATAGAACTTGGGATGGGTCTTGAGACTTCAAGGTGCACATAGGTACTCCTTCAAGAAGATTACATCAAAGAGCTTGGGGCAGCGCTAATCAGGATGTGGATCCAACTTGCTAATCCAACCTTCACTAATTTTACGCCCACGAAGGTTGCTAGGAAAGTTATCTAGGGTCCCCATCCACCTCGAGTTTTCATATCAACATATTTACTCCAAAATTCCTTGATGGGGTTACTGGGAAGTGGTATCTCATCAAAATCATACCCATCATTGGAACTTGGCATGGGAGTACGAATTGGATTATCCGGATCCTGATATTCAAAATCAAATACTGTGTCATTTTCTGCTGATGGAAGCACAAGTAGTGTCAAAGGTGATGATGGGGCAGGGGAGAGAATCTGGGGACATGGGGGAGATATGGAAGAGTGTTAGTTGCGAAAGGGGAGGGGGGAAGAACTGGGCAAATGGTTTGAGCAGCTTGGTAATCCTCAAGGGTAGGATTAGCAAGGGAGGGGAAGAAGCTAGGTGTGAGGGGCTTGTAAGTTTGTGACTATTGCGTTAGTTAAAAATGGTGAGAGGCATGAGCAAAGAGACGATGGAGGGAAAAGATGTTAGGATGGAGCTCGGGGAAGGTTAAGAGGGTGGTAGCAGGCAAGGGTAAATAAGGTTATGAGGTTGGCAGAAATAGTGGTTAGATATGGGAAGTTGGATGTGAGATAGGCCTTGTCATCTTCCGACACTTCTTTTTGCTGGTGCAATGGGATCATCAGCTACATGGGTGGGATGTCGGTTATGTCGTGCCTTGCAAAATAATAGTGATGGCCTTTGTAGCAATGGCAACAAACCTGCAATAACCCGGAGGGGAGGACTACCCATGAGGCATACATATGCAATGAAAGCATCCATCCTGAGTGCTATAAACCCAGCATGTATAGACAGGCAGAAGATATTTTCTCATCTTCGGACAAGTCTTGGCAAATTATGTGCAGGGTTTTGGTCCCTATGGAACGTTCCCATTTGATTGTTGGATGAGCAAATATGAACCTGATTTGGAGTTGCTTCCATTGGATAAGCACGCGTGCGTTGAGGTGATCTTCCACTCATAGAGCAGCCACAAGCTCTTGGTACACCACCGTTGTGCATTGTAGTGGGGCTTCATTGGTGTTGTCTTCCAATGCCTCATTGTTGTGCATTAGCAATTGGAGTTCAAGCTTGGAGATGATTATCTTTTGGGAGTGCATCTCATGCATTTTTTATTTGTATTGCTGGTAGATGGTTGTATATGCCTCCTTAAGCTTTCTCATTTGCAAGGTGACCTTTGCCTATTGAGGAATGTCTTCAGTGGTATTGGACCATTGGTTCAAGACTTGTGCTTGTGAAGTGTTTGCCTCTTGAGCGGTAGCAAGTTGGTCCTTATTCCCTTGTAAGCTCATCAATGCTGAAGGCTTCTACTGCCAAAGATTGTTTCATGTCTTCAAGCTTGTCTTTGCAATCCTAGAGCTCTTCTTCTTTGTGAATTAGGGTGAGTTGAGCTTGTGCCACTACCTCCATCTGCTGAGCATGTGTGGATGTCAAGGAGTTATAGTACGTCTATAGGATTGCCGTTGCTTGTACTGCTGCTGTCAGATGTGTTTGACTTTGGTGGAGGTTGGAGTTCACATCCCTCCCTTTTCTTGAGCTTGGAGATCTTGGTTCATGCGCACTTCTTCTACCTCCTCATCTATCTGCGCTCGAAGTGCCTTGACCTCTATGGCAATTGCCTGGAATTGATCTTTGATTTCTATTGCAGTCTGTCTGTCCAAGGAGAATGATAGACAGTGATGAGGTCTAGTGATACTACTGATATAAGTGGTGCCCATGTAGCCATCCCGATGATTCTGTTGTACTTGAGGGAGGTTGTTCCAATGGTATTTCAGTCCCTTGTGTACAATGGTCATACTGGTCATTTGGCACTAGCTCCCGTTGTGGCTCATCGACTGGCATGGTGTCGATGGACAATTCTAGTGATGATATAGCCTCAAGCTCTGGTGCCGATCTTTCCTCAAGTTCTAGTGCCAATCTTGCCTCATGCTCTAGTTGTTGCCGCTATTGTTGGAGATATATTGGTTGTAGTTGTGCACCGAGTTGTAGCATCTCGTGGGGCAATTCCTCAATCCCGACCTCCAGAATAGGCATTTCTTCTAAGGCATCTGCACTTATCAATGTGATAGTAGGAGAAGTTGGTGACGGCTCCCATACTGGTGAGAAGGGTATGTCCAACTCCTCAATTGGTTTTGGTGACTAGGGCAAAGTCATTTCTCTTTCTTGTAGCTCTTTTTTAATGATTATAGCCAATAAGTGTGGAATTTTACATTTTTGGCCTAATGAACCATCTAGTTTCTTTGTAAAGAAGATGACTAAGTGCTGGACCCAGTCTTGTTTTAGCTTCCTACTCAGCAAAACAAATGTGTGGAGGGGAAGGGATCAATTCTTGCCACACTTAACCCCCAGGATTATGGATAGGAATTGTGCTGCTTCCTTGAGGCGATGGTTAAGGATTGTGCAAAGCAATATGCCGTCCCTATGGAACAGTGTGCCCTTGGTGAGGAGAGACTGTACGTCAAGAAACTTTGCATCGATAGGCCATGTAGGGTATTTGGCACCATGTGTTGGTAGTGAGAAAGCCCTTTGAATGACTGTATTGTCGAGGATAATGTTTAGTGGGCTGTGATGTACAGTGATGTACCGTACTTGCCAACCTTTGCATTGCTAGAGTGGTAAGAATGGAGAAAATCCCTAATGTATGTGGTCATTGTAGGACTATCCTCTAAGGATTTTAGGCTCTCATGCAAACTACCTAGACCCCTTTGCTCTAAGTAAGATGTTGCTTCTTGGGAAAGAGCATAAGTCGATGTAGGTGGCCAAACAACTTCCAGTGACTGGGCCCCGTCAGTGGTTGTGTAGGCCAGTGGTGACTGGGGTGGCATTTGTTCTTCTTGGTCATGCACTGAATCCTCTTTGGAGCTATCGCTATGGACCACAAATGCCTGTGGACATCATGGTTGAGAGGATGTAGATGGTTGCGAACTCTAGAGGGGTTCTCGTGGTTGAGGCGGTGGGCTCTTTTTGCACATCCTCTTTAGTGGCGACATCTTTTCTGAACCTGCATCCATGTGCATGTGGTGTACCATTGATCATTAGATTGGTTGGCATGCAGGTATGGCATTTCTGTGTGTTTGTGGGAGATCTTATTTTTATACATGCTTTGAGAGTGTGGAATGAAAGTGTGTGGCACAATTATTCATGCAATCATCTATGTGTCTAAGCGAAAGCATGTGAGTGCACATGACCTAGTAGCTAGGTAGGGACTAACTGTATGCTTTTTTTGTTGTTGGGATTTCATAGGACAGCTAGAACTTAGGCATCACTTTTGAGCCCTAGGTTAAAATTGATTTATGCTACCTATATGTGTGAAGACGTACATATGCAAGTGAGTGCTCGTGATACAATCTAATCCTAACTAAGGAAGACTTGGTTTCCCAAATCTTTATTTTTGTTGGGGATGGCTTGCGTGTTGATGTAGTAGCGCTTCAGTCATCTCCCATTTATTGTTGTGTTGAATTGGACTCCATCCAATGTTTCTAGCAGCACAGCTCTGATGAGATTCATCTTTTGTACTCGGTATGGTCCTTGACCTAGATACTTCAGTTTCCCCTTGTGTACTTTGGCATTGTATAACAGGACCAAGTCACCTTCCTTGATATCTCTAGCTTTAAAATTTCTATCAAACCATGACTTTCTTCTGCGTTTTTATGTTGTCATAGGATGGTAGGCGACTAATCTTGTCTCTGTATGCTTCTCCAATTGATAGAGTCTTTCTTTCAAGGATTCATGGTCTCCCATGCGTTCCTGTACTGCTATGCATAGGCTTGGTATTACAAATTCTAGTGGGACCACAGCTTCAAGGCCGTACACCAATTGAAAAGGTGTGTTCCTTGTACTAACCTTGAGTGTGGTTCTGTATGCCCATAAGGTTGCATTCAGTTTCTCTGCCCAATCAGAATGCTGTGGTTCTACTACCTTGGTGAGAATAACGCATATTATTTTGTTGGTGGATTCGGCCTGTCCATTCCCTTGGGGGTAGTAGGGTGTGCTTTTTCTATGGATTACCATAAAGCCAGACAAGAGTTCTTGGATTATCTCATTGACAAAATGTGTGCCTCTATCTGACACAATTTCAATGGGGCATCCGAATTGGGTGATCACATTTTTGTATAAGAATCTTGCTATGCTTCTAGAATCTGCCTTTTTGACTGCTTTAGCTTCAGCCCATTTTGTAAAGTAATCACATGACTCGTGTTTTTAAAATATGCACCTTCTGCTATGTAATGTGACTTTTCCTTTTGCACTCCAAACATTCAAAGAGCCATATTTGTTATAAACCACAATATGTGAGCATAAAGGACATGTTGCATCCAACCCAAAAATATTTGAGGTTAGGAGAACAAGAAACACTACAAGCAAAAAAGAAAAAAGGTGGGGTTGACCATACCATGTAATGGGTAATGTGTGTTTCACCCCATCCATCCACCATGGCTTGAGTAAACTCAATGACAACATCCTTGAGCAATTGCACATCATTTAGACTAAATATGTGGACTATTGTTATTTAGAATCCTTTACAAAGTGGCATTAAACTTCTCATTGGGTCTCCAAATGGGTCTCCTACTATCTAAAAATCTCTCTCTCAAACTATTCATCCGTTTTGCATGAAAGTTTTTGCAAGACAATTGTAATTTCACGATTCAATAGATGTACAAATTCAAATTGCGATTCAAATCATAGATACAAAGATATTTGGCAAATTCTTAGCAAAAATAGCTTCCATTACTTATAAGTCCTTGCATTATAAGTTGTTACATTTTCCACTTGCCCGAAGGCTCACAAAATAACAAAAAACATCTTCAAGCGATCTAGATTCCCTTTCATGATGGAGTTATGAGAGGAAGAAAAGGCGAGACATGAGGAGCAGTTGAGCTCGTGGATTGACTAGCTTCCGGAGAAATGGATGGCTCTTTTCCTAGTCGGTGTTTTGGTACACTATTAATAGTCACTCCCAACGTTGCTTCACTATCTCTAGAGGGATGTTCTCTTTGTCGAAGCAAATCCTTAAGCTTGATCATGAACTGTTGCCACTCTTCCCAATCGGACTGTCATCGCTACAAAAAAGGAAATCATCATCACCCAGGGCGTTTGCATTTTTCTCCCCATTCATTGTGCTTTCATTTCAAAATACCTCGAACCAAAATCAAGAACCCCTTCAATATGCATATCAAGATTTGGCTGACTGACTCTTGCATCGCTACAAAAGAAAATATTGCTTACATCATGAGGCGTGACTGCATACAGACATACCATACCCTTCCAGAGGCATTTTGCTCTTCTGCTATCCATACCTTTGCCTTGATAGGGAATAACCCAAGATACCGAGACGACGGATAATAACTTCCACTCTGAAGCATTTTAAGAAGACATTTGCTCAACATTGCAACGTACCTACATCCTAATTTAAACTTCCAGAATATAAAAGCCCGATCAAATACATTGGTACTTGTTAAACATACACAATTTTTTGTTTCGTCACTACCATAGTGAATGTAAAGTTCGATCCTTGCTTCCAATTCCTCCGTCTTCACGCCCTTTGACACACTCTTGAAATGTGGCTGCTCGAAGTCTTTCATGCAATAACCCATCATCCCTTGATGTGTGTAGATTCCTTTGCCTTAACGCGTAGCACATTATCACTCCACCGAGGGGTCGATCTACATCCCAGCCTACATACTTCTAGATGATCCGGTTCACGCTTTGCATGCTTCTTGCACTAATTCATACGACCATCTGAAAGTGTAGATGGTATAGTGCTCCTCCTCTCTTGACACTACACAGACCTGCTGTGCTAGCCTCTTCCAAGAACTTATGCAGTTTGGGAAACAAGGAGTTTACATCAACATCAGAATCTCCAACACCAACTGTTACACTCAGCTCCAAAACCTTCGAACCTTCCTTTTTCTTCGAACCACTCTTACGAGGCCTGCTGTGTTTATTCTTAACCCTACAACAATCCAACGAATACATAAGCAGAAAATCCGACTTCCTCACTCTAGAAACTCAATTGAATGGGTCTCCTAATGTCTAAAAATCTTTCTCTCTCAAACTATTCATCCGTTTTGCATGAAATTTTTTGCAAGACAACTGTAATTTCACGATTCAATAGATGTACAAATTCAAATTGCGATTCAAATCATAGATACGAAGATATTTGGCAAATTATTAGCAAAAATAGCTTCCACTACTTATAAGCCCTTATAAGTCCTTGCATTATAAGTTGCTACATTTTCCACTGGCCCAAAGGCTCATAAAATAACAAAAAACATCTTCAAGCGATCTAGATTCCCTTTCGTGATGCAGTTATGAGAGGAAGAAAAGGCAGGACACGAGGAGCAGTCGAGCTCATGGACTGACTAGCTTCTAGAGAAATGGCTGCCTCTTTCCCTGGTCGGTGTTTAGGTACGCTATCAATAGTCACTCCCAGCATTGCTTCACCAAACATCTTTGGTGGGATGTTCTCTTTGTTAGAGGAGATCCGTAAGCTTGATCCTGAATTGTCGCCACTCTTCCCAATCAGACTATTGCAGAAAAGGAAATTGTTTGCATTTTTCTCCCTATTCCCTGTGCTTTCATTAAACTACCTTGAACCACGATCAAGAACCCCTTTAATATGCATATCAAGATTCCACTGACTGAGTCTTGCATCGCTACAAAAGAAAATATTGCTTACATCATAAGGCGTGGCTGCATACGAAGATACCATAGCTTCCAAAGGCATTTTGCTCTTTCGCTATCCATACCTTTACCTTGATAGGGAATAACCCAAGATGCCAACGAATAATAACTTCCACTCTGAAGCATTTTAAGAAGACATTTGCTCAACGTTGCAGTGTACTCGCACCCTAGTTTAAACTTCCAGAACATAAAAGCCCGATCAAATACATTGGTAATTGTTAAACATACATGATTTTTTGTTTCGTCAATGCCATAGTGAACGTAAAGTTCGATCCCTACTTCCAATTCCAACTTCTTCATGCCCTTTGACACACTCTTGAAATGTGGATGCTCGAAGTCTTTCATGCAGTAACCCAGCATCCCTTGATACATGTGGAAATTCCTTTTCCTCAACGCGTGGCACATTATCACTCCACCGAGGGGTCGATTTACATCCCAACATATATACTTCTGGATGATCCGGCTCATGATTTGCATGCTTCTTGCACTAGTTCGTATGACCATTTGAAAGTATAGATGGTACAGTGCTCCTCCTCTCTCGACACTACACAAACGTGCTCCGCAAGCCTCTTCCAAGAACTTATGCAGTCTAGGAAGCAAGGAGTTTACATCAAGATCAAAACCTTCAACACCAATCATTACACTCATCTCCAAAACCTTTGAACCTTCCTTTTTCTTCAAAACACTCTTACGAGACCTGCCGCATTTATTCTTAACCCTGTAACAATCTGACGAATATGTAAGCAACCAATCCGACTTTCTCACTCTAGAAACTCAATTGAAACTTACTTTAGAAACTCCTATGTGCCGCATGCCATCGCTCTTCCTTCCTCCTCTCCATCGCCTTTGTCATCCTCGCCGTTCGCAGAGCCGTGCATCCTCGCCATCCTTTTCGCCTTCATCTCCACCATTCATCACAGAAGCACACAACGCCTCCCTTTATCGACTCCTCTAGCCCATCATGGGGTGTCTGCAGCATCATACTCCACAATCATCGTGGAGACACCACATCAATGTGCCAGATCAACGAACAATGTGGACGACCAAGATATATTGAAACATATCAACATGCACACGACACGTGGCAACATGCACAATCACATCTACATGTCCATGTGTCAAATGCATGAGGCCCCCCACCATACCACTCTCCAAACCTTACCCCCCCCCCTCCCAACATGACTAACTAATGCCATTTTTTTGAAAAAGGGGCCTTCCTATTGGATAGAAACAATGCAAAAAATGGAAAGTACATTCAACAATTACAAAGAAAAAAATGGGACATAATACAAACTGTGTGGCTTTCACTCTATGTTTCCTTGCACCACTAGCCACTAAGTGCTCCATTGGTGGGATAATCCTATGCCTCTTCTTGCAACAAAGAGGTGTATTTTTGAAGTTGCATATTTTGGAATTCAATGCCTCAATTTGTTGCCTGTGCAACTTGAATTCCTTCAATAAGCCATGTTTCTCATCTCCTAAATTTTGAACGATTTTTCCAGCATCCCATAGTTGGCTCAATGTCTCTATATACATGCTCCTGTTGCAGTTTCAATGTGGAGGCTACCCTTACACTTCGTGTTGGTGACATCTTACAATGGAGCCATGAGAGAGAGAGAGAGAGAGAGAGGATACAAGATATGATAATTTTGTCATCCCATAAATCTCTATCTCATAATTCTATCTTACTATAAAAAACCTTTTAGAAAAAAAAACCATTTTATTATTCCAAGTTTGCTTTATAAGTGGAAAAACCACCTCTCGTTCGTAATGGTGAGATGTGCACCAACTTATAATCTACTTCTTTGAAAGGAGAGCAATCATATTTACATTAATAGAAAACCATCAGCCACTAGAGAACCATTATATTTAATTTAGTTGGCACACATGATATGGAGTTTAAGCAAACTAACCAAGGAAAAAAGGAGTGATGGGTTCATTGGGAAAAAAAAAACAACCCTTTACCTTATGACAAGACTAAGTAACCATGGGAGCATCTATGTTTTATTTGGCTTATGCACTAGGAAGGTCTTAACGATGTTGAAGTGATAATGTGAAAGGATCTCATAAACCCCCTACCTCTCACTCCCCTACATCTGCTATATTCTAACCAACCCCTTCCTAGTTTACTTCTCCTCCCCCTTCCAATTCTCTCTCTCTCTCTCTCTCTCTCTCTCTCTCTGTCTCTCTCTCTCTATCTCTCTTTCTCTCTCTCTCTCTCCCCCTCCCTCCCCTCTCTCTCTCTCTCCCTCTCTCTCTCTCGACCATGGATGCTTTTATCGAAGCTATACTTATATATTAATATAAAATCTTGGCAAAAGCTTATCGAGCTCATTTTTTTAGTTTCACACTAACTATAATGATGTAGTATACTTTTATATATTTTCTTTTGAAATTTGAAGTAAAAGATATAAATTTTGGCGAAACTATAAATTTTTTAGCATAAGAGTTTCAAATCCCGGTGAATCTTTCAAATGCCTATTTTTATTAGGGCATACAAACTTTTGACACCAATATAAAAGTTTAATGTCTTAACGAAACTAGCTTGAGAAAATCATCCATGCTCTCTACCTTTTACCTTTACCGTATGACAAAACCAAGCATGAGAGCATCTATGTTTTTTTCGGCTTGTGCACTAGGAAGGTCTTAGCATTGTTTAAATTATAATTTGAAAGGATCTCACCAACCCCCTACCTCTCACCCCCCGACATCTCCTAAATTCTAGCCAACCCATTCCTCATTTGCTTCTCCTCTTCCTTCCAAATCTCTCTCTCTCTCTCTCTCTCTCTCTCTCTCTCTCTCTCTCTCTCTCTCATACCACACACACCGTGATCCTTGGCATTGAAGATTTTAATCGAAAGTGCAAATGATAGATTTTTATAAAAAGCCAAAAGCATGTATATGAGAGAACATAAAAAAGAAGAAGCTTGTTATTGAAACTTGGAAGAGGGCCGATTGGTATGAGGTGGCAAGTGAAGTGGACTTTGGAGAAAACCAAGAGTGTTTACACATTGGTGCCCACCCAAAGGAGAGAAGGGCCTCGCCCATGAGCCTCGGGGGGTTTATCACACAATATGTAAGACAACACATGTGTTCAAAGAAGGGGTTTTATTTTCTTGTGGAGTTACAGAAAATACACATAAATAGGGGTATAAGGAGTTCTTAAAAGTCCATTTTTTGAATGCATGTGATATAGGGGGTTTTCACATAGTGAACGTCGTGGGCCATGAGCTGAGACCACTTGCCAATAATAATACATGTTCGCCCTCTAAACTTGTTAGTCGTCACTTCTGTGTGTAAACACCCATTGACTACTGGTGGGCATTAGGTGGTTTGTACGTGTTCCATAAGGCCAAAAAAAGTTGTTGGTCCTCACATGCCAACCAAAGACTTCTAGCATGCAATAAAAACCAAAGCGTAGTCATCGGTTTCTTAGAACCCTAAATGGGCGGTTGAGATCATGTGTTCAAGATTCCAAATGAGTGGCTCAAAATGAATGGCCATTTTTTGCGAGCTTCTCTAGTACTCCTTTTGCATTCTCTTTTCTTCTCTCTCTCTCTCTCTCTCTCTTTCTCATCTTCTTTCTCTCTTTCCGTTGTGTGTGTAAACACATAGAGTCCACCCCATTTTTATATTCCTAGCATGAAAAAAAGACAAAAAGCCGAGTCATTGGTTTCTAAGAACCCTAACTGAACGGCTTAGATCATTTGTTCGAGATTGGAGATGAGCGGCTCAGATTATTTTGGAGGAGTATTTTTGCATGCTCTCTTTGTGTGTATGGAACAGCAAAAGAGATATGACGACATATCAATCCCTTGCTTATCTCCATAGCCCTTGCTCCTTCTGGCGTCGCAGAGAATGTATGGAGCTTCTCTCAATTTTCCTAAAGTAGGCATTCTAACTCGTGTTGCCTGCGTCCTCACGAAACTCCTAACCTTTAATGCTGCAGATCTCATCCCTTGGCTCGCTGCCCTTGCCTTCTTCTTGGTGAGCGCGTTTGTCCGCCTCTTTGTTTCTGCTCGTGCTGGTGGCAGGAGGAGGGCCGAAGAAGAGAAGCTTGGATCGTGGCTTATCCGAACCTCTCTGATTTCCATATTAATTCTCACGGCCATGCCAAATCCTCTAAGTCTGAATCTAGCTGCCGGTCAAGTTGGTCAGACGATTAGATGGACAGATGGGGCAGTTGCTATATTTGTGCCTGGTCTTGTGTCGCTTCTGCGTGTGCGACTGCTGCTCCATGCGATCTACCCTCCGAGGAACCCGGATGCCCCAAGATTTCCAAAAGGAGCTACACTCGTTCTCATGGTAAATACGCCTCATTCGTTTGTTAAAACCTAGGCTTTCTGTGGGTTCCATGAATCAAGATCTCCTTTTGTTCATGAAATGCAGGTTGTTCTATGGATTTTTGGGGGAGCAATTAATGAAATCCGGGATCTTTCTATCCGTCTCATCAATGGTGTAGTCACATGGAAGGAATGTCTCGGAAATGCTGTGCGATGGGACACTTTATCTCGGTTTGCTGCAGTTACAGCCATGACAGTATATTTGTACAAATATGGATTGACCTTGCTTTAGCCAAACTATGGTGAAGGTGAGTTCAGAGTCGTCGATTTTTAAAGTGTTGTGTGTGTGGTCCTGGGTAAAGTTCTCAGTGTTGACGTGCCTACCACGACTGAATTGATTGTGGGATCAGTGGAACATAAAATTGCAAGGGCGGGTGGCTGTTTTGCTGTACTCAACCAAGTATAAGGTCGTGGAGTTGTGTCTATACACAGCAACAAGGTAGGTAGATAAATATAGCCGTGAACATTTTACTTTCTCTCTTAACATTATTCCATGTGACAAAGATGGTAACCATCTATGTTTGAGGATTCATGCAATCTTTCAGCACATTTTATGTTAATAACGTGGAATAAATTCTTACAATGTACACCCTTGAAGCTTGTAAAGCTGCTCCAATAGGTCCATTGCTTACACTACTTCCTTGACTTAGCATGTCTAGGAGACATGACTATCAAGAGGACACACACACACTTCGCTCTTATTGGGACTGCAACAACAAACTGAAAGAGCTCACAGCTTAGAAGCTGAATACATCGATGTGAACTAGACCACCTTTATGATGAAACCGAAACCGCTTCACATGATTGGATGCTAGAACCATGTTGACATGATTGATAAGCTTTTTCGTGTAACAAGCAACGCATTGGATCACTATGGAACTCACAACAACACAAAGCAATTATAGATGCGCTTGATAGACGCGTAAAATAGCAGATGCATGTATAGACATTGCTAGAATAGCGAAAATACGGGTGCGTCTAATAGCGCATCTATTTGTGCATCTGTTTGCGCGTCTATTAGCGCATCTAAATTATTAGACGCGGATTTAGATGCGGATTTAGACGTTAAACAAAGAATACAGAAAGTGAGATTTTGGTGCAGGCTGATAAATGTACATCATTACTTTTCTAACATTGCCCATGATTACCAAAGCACGTAATTTTAACAAAAATATCAATGCTTTTTTGCAAACTCACATATACAAAAATAAAGTGAGGTGAGGAGAAAGACAATATATAAAATAGTTTTGCCAATATCAATGATGGGTCAATTTCATCCTCAATGAGATCAAACTATCTACTTCAAAATTCAAACAAGTGTTGAGATCTACAAATACATTCAACCCATGACTACTACTTGTGCTACTCATGTGCTCATCGAAATCAGCATCACCAATGGTAGGCTTGTCCTCACGGGTAATGGCCTCAATATCTGTATCTCTTATCTCATGATCATGAATCCTCCTCTCTCGTATCACGGTGATCATCACCTCCATACGCTCCATATTAGTAAATGTACTATACATCACTTTGGAATGTGGTGTAATAGGTATGACATGCCACCACCTATTATTATCCACCATTGGTTGATAGACAACCTAATTCAAACACAAATATAATCATGTTATTTTCCTTACATCGAAGGTATCAAATATTTAAAAGTGAGTATTTTTATAAGTGTGTACAATACCTGTTCACATTGTTGCGGTAGTACTAGTGTGTCTTTCTTACTTTGCCAAAACTTTGTGGAGTCAATAGTTACAAAGCCACTTGCATGGCATTTGATTGTTGCATTAGGGTCTCTTTCCACCACGTCCTTAAACCACTTTACATCCAAAACATACACAAAGAAGCATCGAAAGTCAAGCTTAATAATATCTTGGATTATGTCACAATAATCATCCATGGCTCCATTGGATCTCTCAAAGCTAGCAATGACGCCACAATCTTGTGTGTTTCTCTTATCATCAATCCGTTGTGTTCGAAAATGCTTGCCCTCACACCATATAGTATTGAACATAGTGCACTACACCAAGACAAAATCAATTAAATAAGTAATCTAAATTGTTGAAAGCTCCTAACTTATGCATAACATTCTATATACTGACCTTGCTCATGTATCTCCTAGCATACTCCAATTCTTCCATTGTGATATGCATCCCCTCATCTCTCTCTGCTCTCTCCATTTCGTCAAGTAGCCAATCCACATGAATATCCTTTAGAAGTGCTCTTAGATGGTGAGGGTATGGCACACGAGATCCGTGGTGTGTACGAAAGAGGGTCCTTTCTCCTTGTCTTCTTGTCTTTGCATCCTCGTATTTTGTCACCCATCTTTTCATCACATTACTATTAAGCATGCAATAGAGGTTGATATTATTAAGCAACTCCGTGTCTATTACTTTGCTGCAGTCTTTCCCTTGAGGCACAATAGAGGTCATCCTTAGGTCTTCATCATCTCTCCATAGTCATGGGAGAGAGCTATCCACATCAATAAGAAACTTAGAAATATATACAAGTGACTCTTGTACCAACCAACCCTTGGTCATGCTATCTTCGGGTCTTGCATTTTGTCTCACAAAACCCTTCAAGGTCTTCATGAAGCGCTCGAGGAAGAACAACCATTGTGCATATACAGTACCACATATAGCAATCTGATTCACAAAATACACTATGAGATGTAGTTGGCTAGTGAGAATAGAACGTGGAAATGTCTCCCCCACTAAACAAACCACCTCCACTGACATAACTCCTCGAGGGGGTCACTATGTATAAACCCTCTATATCACGTGCGTTCAAGGCCTATATTTAAAGTCCCTTATCTGTAAAAAATTTCATGAATAAAATGTACCCCTTTTCTATACAAATCTGTAAATTTTTTTCAAAACTATTTTAAATAGTCCCTTATGTATATTTATTTCTGTAAATTTTAGAAATAAAAAAAATCCTTCTGTTGAACTCACGTGATAGGGTTACATATGATGAGTGACCCCCCCGAGCATAACTCGAGCATTCTCAAGTGTGGTGGGATCTATTTCCTTTGAGCTCACATACCTAGAAAGAAAAAAGTACGCAATATTAGCAATATGAACGCCTTGCATCCTATAAAGTACCTCACAAGCTCGCCCATCTTGTAAATACAATCTTTCACGTCCTTCGATGCACTGTGAGAAATGCTAGTAGGTAGTATGAACTGAACACACGAGGAATGGTTGATTAGTTGCTTCTAATTCACTCACAAATTTGAAAGGAAAAAGATTTTATATATATAAAATACTTGGAGCATCTTGTGCCAATCATGAGATTTCAAGCCATATAATTGCTCTACACCTCTTTTCTTGCTCTTTGTGAAGGTCCCCTTTAAACACCTCATGCATCGAGTGGGAGCATGAACTATAGTAATAGCTCGCTTCACCACTACCATCTCTAGCTTTGATAACCTCCATGGTGCATGAGATAAAAAGACATGCCCATTTGGCCTCTCTTGTGGCCAAGCTTCACGCATCCTCCCTATGATGCGTAGATCCTCCCTTATGCCTGCGGAATCTCATGTCCCATTCAAATGTTCCCAAATGGTAGATGCCACATTCTTGAAGATATGCATGGGATCAAGTTGGTGATTGATCTTAAGGTGGGACCAATATGGTAAACGATAAAAGATGGAGTATCTAAACAAAAGCTGGTGTTAGCAGGCAATCTTTATTTTCAACCAATATAGCACACAATAGTTACAAACCCTTACCGGCTCATGCCTGTTGGTAAACTGAAAAGAAAGCATGGAGTGAACACAAACTCAGAATTCTTGCTTATGGAATGAAGAAAGATGAGGTCCTTAAGTAGGCATCTCTTACATGATCACTGACATCACTGATGACCTCTGAGCTCCACAATCATCTCCTCAATCTGCTCCTAGATTCTCTCAATCATCCTATGTGTCTTCTATGACCACCTAACTATGCTTATGGGCACCTAATTGTGCCTCTAGCACACACACATAGAAACCAAGGTGTGCCTGAGGCATACACCTTGAGATATCCCAACAAAACCCTCCCTCAAGGAAATGCCTTAGGCTATGTCAAGGATACGGCTAGCACAAGGTATCACATGCCATCTCATGGTGGTCATGGATCTATCAATTTCTAGGATCTCAAGCTAGCAAGGGTTCCCATGGGTGTAAGGTAAACAAAAGGGATACAAACGACCTTCCAATGGTTATCTCCCTTGCATGTACATGCACACAATGTCTGCAGGAGGTACCATGGAGCAAAAACAGATACACATGGCCTACATCATATGGTGACCAGAGGTGTTTACAAAACACACAATAGTTTATTTCATTCATTTTGGAGGACTATCCAGGCTGAGTACCTTGACTCAACAAAAAAGAGAGATCTGGAGCATACATGGAGATCATTCAAAAAGCATAATCTTCAAAGGATGCCTCATCTTGTGGAGGCACATCAACTGAAAGTAGATTGGCATTTTCTGTCTTTGATGATTGTTTTTGCCACAGTGTTTGCATGGATTGATCTTGGAGCAGTCTTTTGAGAGGTGATTAGTCTTCCCATAATGATTGCAAGGTGAAAACTTGCCCTTCTGGATTTTTATGGCATAGGCTGTATCATTGCCTTTCCAGAGTTCCATGTGCCTTTCTTCTTCTTGAAGAGCATAGATAAGACCTTCAAGATTAGGATCAGGAAGATTTTTCAAAGTGGTAACAACATGATCATAATCTTCAGGCATACTCTTGAGCAACACTGCCATAGCATCATCTGTAGTGATAGGAGAGTTGATAGAAGCAAGTTGAGTCATGAGACTCTGCATGTAATTGACATGGGCAGCCAAAGGAGTGCCACTAACCATCTTCAATTCAAAGAAAGCAATCTTAAGTGATAATTTTGAGATGTGAGAGCTAGCATCAAAAATAATGTCAAGCTTCTGCCATGCTTCTGAAGGAGACTCTAAGTTAGAGATGTGATGAATATAGTCATCTCCTAAAGCAAGAGCAATGATGCCATATGCTTTCTGCTCTCTAGCAGGATCTCTTGCCGGGCGTGTCGGAGCTGAGGATTCTCTAGCATTGGAGGCTGTTGAAGAAGAAGTTGAAGCCAGTTTGACAAGCCCCCAGAGGTTTTCCCTCATTAATGCAAACTTGACCTTCATCTGCCATGTGTGGAAGCCCTTCCCATTGAACTTATCTATATTCAATATGGTAGCCATGAGAGGGTCTAACCCAGGAATTGGGCAGTGTCTTCTCTCTTACAAGGCTAGAATAACAACTGAAAAGCTTCAAAATATAAGCATTTAATGTAGCAAAGTCTTGTGACCAAATTTCAATCAATGATGCTTTCACTTACATGCTTCACAGAGGTGGCTAAATGAAAGCTTTCCAATCAAATCCAAGTATAGCAACTTAAAAGAAAGTTGTAGCCACAGTTGTACTAATGATTTTCAAAACTTCAAAACCTCAGAAATGCTAAAGTAGCATCTAATGTAGCATCACATTCACAACCTTGTCAAAACTGTCAAAAACAGAGGCCTAAACTTGGAGGGCTTGTATCTCACTCTCCAAAGCAAAGAAAAAGGGGCTTTCTAAAGCAAAAGAAAGCTCTTATACCAGAGAAGATCCGTTGAGGAGGAGAGGTGCAATTCCACGTCAGGTTGCCATAGCTAGCTTCTTCAAAGTTGACTAGTTTTTTTCTATTTTCTCCTTGAATATGCAGCCATTGTTGCTCATATTTCAATAGTAGCTTTTCCTTAGTGTCATTGAGCACGGGCTAAGAGGAATTTGTAGATAGATAGGTACACTGCCGGAATCGTGCGAATTCTTGTCAATCAGTGTGAGTGTTGGCATTTAACATACAGTTGAAATTTCACAGGAAGCTTACAGTTGGAAGTTTGCCCATACAAGAGGAGTTTGCAACTCAGAGGGTTTGGGCAAAGGTCGTTTGTAGGCAGAGAACAAAGCTCTCAAAGATTTGGGAAAGAAGGAGGAAAATGGAGAAAAAGAAAATGATGTGGCACAAATGGGCTCAAGGGGTATCAAAGGACTCTAATACCATGTTGGTAAACTAAAAAGAAAGCATGGAGTGAACAAAAACTCAGAATTCTTGCTTATGGAATGAAGAAAGATGAGGTCCTTAAGTAGGCACCTCTTACATGATCACTGACATCACTGATGACCTCTGAGCTCCACAATCATCTCCTCAATCTACTCCTAGATTCTCCCAATCATCCTATGTGGCTTCTATCACCACCTAACTGTGCTTATGGGCACCTAACTGTGCCTCTAGCACACACACATAGAAACCAAGGTGTACCTGAGGCATACACCTTGAGATATCCCAAAAATGCCAAGTGGTGGAGGAGTTGTGGATCCGTCCCAAATTCTTATCCAATCTCTCGCATTGAGTGGCTGTGGGGGGACTTCATTCCAAGGGGCGACATATCTAGGATGATTAGGTGGGAGAAATCGATGGTAATTCTCATAGATGACCTTATTCAATGCGTCTACTCGTGAGGCCGCAAATAGGACATGCATGATAACCTAATGTGGTGAGACCTAAATAATAGACACAATTAAGAGTTCAAGGTAGGTTTAGGGTGCCACATCGATTGTCTACTCATAATTAAAAGTGCAACGCTTACCTGAACACTCGCCATAGCCTGGGAAGTCATGCATCGTCCACATCAAGACTGCTTTGTAGTTGAACTCTTGTAACGAGAGAGGCCTGCTCACATCATGCACCTCGATACCTCTCCAAAGTATCTCTAGCTTGTCAATCAAAGGCTCCAAATAAACATCAGGATTTTTGACTTTATGTTTCCGTGGAATTAGAAGGGATAGCATAACATGTCCTTTCTTAATTGCCATAGAGGGTGGAAGATTATAATTCACCAATATCACTGGCCATACATTGTAAGAGGTGCTTTTGAGACCAAATGGGTTCACACCATCCATACCCAATCCAAGTCTCAAGCCCCTAGGTTTTTCCTTGAAGCTTGGCCATGTGTCTTCAATATGTTTGCGGGAGTTCTCCACTTGCCATCGGTTGATCGATGGGAGGAATGCCATGACATGAGCTCTGCAATAGATTTGCACTTGAACATATGTTGGATGCGAGGGATTATGGGAAAATGTCGCAGAACCAAGGTTTCATAATTCACTAGCATAATTCACCATGTTTGCAAAATAGACTTTAAAGCTTACTTGAGTAATGCATTCAAACTTGCATTGCTCCATCCATAGATGGTCTGCAAGTTTAGTAACTCAAGGAAGGCATGTAGAATGAAGAATGTGCACCCCTCAAATAGTGGAGTCGATGTTGCGGTAAAAAGATCATCTGTTCCATGCTATCATCCCTACCTAAGGATTGATGGACATATAAATCCCACACCATATCATCAAACACCTCCTCCTCCACGGCCTCATGAGGTAATGGCGGAGGGCTACTATCACCATCACTCCATGCATCCGTAACGGTCCTTCCTGAAGATCCCACCTCATCCCACCTCATATCACCGATGCTTCGCCTCCTCACGAGATGAGCATAGGGCAACATATGCGGGTGTGGCACTGCATCCTGATCAAATTAAAACGGGATCATAACTCAAACACCTGAACACCCATAGGTATCTCAATCAACCTTAACTCTTTAACACTTACCATGTTTACGGTCCCATCCCATTCTCCATAATTTGAGACGTGATTGAGTGTAATTCTACGTGCAGGATACATGTTTCCTCGACATCAATCACACATACATTTGATTTTTTGCTCCAACCACATTTCGCGATAGTGGATATGGAGGGATTCATCCTCATTGGAGCTACTTGTTGAAGATGAAGACATCCTACATCTAAACAACCCAATAAATTTATTCTTGGATAAGTTGTAAATGCCAAAACTCTGTGGAGCGTCTAAAAGCGCATCTAACACCACGTCTATACTGTGAAGCGCATCTATAGGCATGTCTAAAACTTAATTTAGATGCATTGATAGATGCACGTTTAGACACACTTTTAGACGCGCAAATAGATGCGTAGATAGATGCGCTTTTAGACGCACAGACTACGAGCTAATTTTCAAATCTACTTTTAGTGCACTTGCTTTTCTTCACATACTTTTAACGTTGCGTGGCTTGCTTTCCTATTAATAGACAGCTCCGAGCATCCACACTTATCTCCAAGCACCCACACTCATCTCCAAGCTTACACAATCATCCGCAAGCACATAAGAGAAGAGGGTGAACAAGGAGAAGAAGAAAGAGAAGTAGAGGGTGAACAAGGAAGAGAAGAAAGAGAAGCAACTTTGAAAAAGGACAAGAAGCTTCCATACCTCTATCCAAGGTAAGTTTCTTGACGGTTGATCTTGTTTGAAAGTTGCTCTCTTCGGATTCGTCCTTTGTCGTATGCAGGGAACGGATGTTTTTTATACTAGTGTGGTCGGGCGCATGTCCTTTTCAATTTCTTAGAAAAAGGCGTCTGTCAGAGCGCATCTATAGACGCGTCTGTCTTTTGGAAAAACAGATAGCTGCACTTATAGACGCACTGTTAGACGTGTCTATGGATGCGATC
The DNA here is from genome assembly GCF_047967505.1 of Dipteris shenzhenensis. NCBI lineage: Eukaryota > Viridiplantae > Streptophyta > Polypodiopsida > Gleicheniales > Dipteridaceae > Dipteris > Dipteris shenzhenensis. The sequence goes on from NC_141606.1 coordinate 51,001,320, forward strand.
CGACAGTCTTATCTGTTCTTCCCTTTCCCCTTCCTTTTCCTTCTCTTTTCCTTTCCCTTCCACTTCCACTTCCAAGAAAAGGATTGCATATTGAATGATGGAAATAAGTGATTGCATGAATGAAGAAAGGGATTGCATGAATGATGGAAAGGGATTGCATGATTGAAAAAAGAGATTGCATGAATGATGGAAAGGGAAAGCATGATTGAAGTAAAGGATTGCATTTGTGAGAAAATAAGGGATTGCATTCTCTTTTTTTCTCCTTTCTCCTCTCTTTCCTTCTCTTTTCTTCTCTCTTTTTCTCTCTTATCTCCTTTCTTTTTTCTCCTCTCTTTTCCTCTCTTGTTCACTCTTATCTCCTCTCTTTCCTTCTCTTTTCGTCTCTTTTCTCATCTCTTTCCTTCTCTCTTTTTCTCTCTTTCCCTGCACTTTTTTCTCCTCTCTTTCCTTCTCTCCTTTTCTCTCTTTTATCCTCACCCTTTTTCTCTTTTTCCTTCTCTCTTTTATCCTCTCTTTCCTTCTCTTTTTATGGTAATTTTCCTCTCTTATCTCCTCTCTTTTTCTCTCTTTTTTTCTCCTCTCTTTTCCTCTCTTTTCTCCTCTCTTTCCTTCTCTCTATTTTCCTCTCTTTTATCCCCTCTTTCCTTCACCTTGTCTCTCTTTTTCCTTCTCTCTTTTATCCTCTCTTTCCTTCTCTTTTCGTGGTAATTTGCCTCTCTTATCTCCTCTCTTTCCTTCTCTCTTTTTTTCTCTGTCCCTTCTCTTTTTTCTCTCTTATCTCCTTTCTTTTTTCTCGTCTCTTTTCCTCTCTTTTCCTCTCTTTCCTTCCTCTTTTTTCCTCTCTTTTCCCATGTGAAGCTTCAATAGCTTGACATTGAGCAAGCAGATACTGACTTCTGTCACTCTAATTCAATGAATGCATGAGTCTGTAAACGCTTGCTCAATGTCAGGTTGTCACTCTATTTTTTCTTTTGCATCTCGTGACAAGGGCATGCTCGATGGTAATCTTCTTCTTTTCTTTTCTTCAGTTCATCATGTGCCCAGGATCTTCAGCCTCACCTGATCTTCAGGATGCCATCTTTCGGGAGTTAAATAACATTTTGGGGCACCCTCCCACTCCTGCGGAGTTATACACATACATGATGAGTACTACAAACACCTCCTAGGAGTCGACAGTAGAGACTCCAAACCACCCCAATCCCACACCAGTTGAGATTACCCTTCTAGAGTCGAGACAGTCCAGTCAGCTATAGAGCCGAGCCCCTTCTCCCTCCCTATAGTTAGGAGGTCCTTCTGTGCCATCTAGAGTCACTTCTAGAGTCGGCATACTCCTATGCCATCTAGAGTCGCTTCTCCAGCTATGAGTGGCCTAGGTACTTCCGTGCAATCGAGAGTCACTTCTCCAGCTACGAGCGGCCATCGTACTAGCTCGACACGATAGGGCAGCAGGCATAGTAGTAGGGAGAGCGATGGGGGATGCATGGCAGCCTGCTTGGGGGGGGGGTAGTGGTGGGGACGGGGATGATTTAGATGATGCAAACGTGCTAGAGGGTGATGGTACGATTTACTATGACATCACTTAGACAGGAGGCATCTTGATGGATGCACGGGGGAAGGACATCATGGCCTTCATGCGCTCTGTAATTACTAACAACTACAAAGATTGCTTTATTCACTACAAAGACCATCCTAAAAAGTTGGTTGATGAGACCCTCGCCTACTGTTCGCTCTAGGTATCCCAATCCCCCCAATGTTCAGTTCACAGACAAATGGCAATAAAAGATCTTCGCTTTAAGAGGCAGGCACTAGCCGAGATTGCCAGGATCGAGGGAGGTCAACCACCAAGGAGGCAACCCCACACCGCTCACAAGCATGAGTGGAAGAAAGCAATGAAGATAGCGAAGGTGGACCCCAGTCTGCAGCACGTGGAGGCACCAAGGATCCAAATGGAGCAATATGGAAGCGTGCATTTTGGAGCAGGGGGTGTTGAATCATGGGAGGCTCAATTTGTAAGTATCGATCTTAAATTATATTGCTTATGTAGTTTATTAGGAGGTTGTTTCTTTGTACTAACCCCTCCACAAATTGTGTCACCTTGTAGCTTGATATTGTGGGTAGGTACCCTACTCCTGTCGAGACAGCCTACCACCACCACCATCACAGAGGAGATACATGGAGGCACTTCTATGATGACGGGTTGATTACTGAGGAGTAGTATATCCGGGCTACTGGAGCGCCCCCCCAGGTATTTGAAAGTAATTAAATAATGTCAATATTGTAAGTAAAGATTTGATTATTCATACATTGATACATGTTCCTCGTTTATAGGACCTTGTGACTAATCTGGAGGGAGAAGATGAGGAAGAAGGGGGCGAAGAAGGGAGCGAGGATGCGGAGAATTTAGATTCATCATAGAAGTAGTGCTAGCTACTGTTTTTTGTACTTGAAGCCACAAGACGTGGCTTCGCTTCGTGCTATATGTACATACAAGCACTTTTTGAGCTGTGAATTAATATACACTCCTTTTATTTTTTTGGCTTTCAATTTCCTTGTACAACGTTCTATCAATTAATGCCTTGTGAACTAAACGTTTTGGAGTTGTAATGTTTTATTCGAAATTATAATCGTTGGCTATAGACGTGCTTGCAATCGTGCTAATTAAAATGCGGTTGGCTGTAAGAATTGAATTGCACAATGTGGAAATGGGATTCTTGTAACTACATAGCATACACAACATACACAGCATTCTATTCAACCACACAAAATTCTACTTTTATTAATAAAAAATATTCTGTACTGCATCTATAAGCACGTCTATAAATGCATTTATGTACATGTCTCTTTGTTTTTTTTTAAATTTTTAGCAGGGTGTCTATTTGCACATCTATAGGGACGTCTATACACATATCTATCTATTTAAAATTTCTAGCAGGATGTCTATTTGCGCATCTATAGGCACATTTATATGTGCGTCTGCCTATTATATAGACACGCCTTTAGACATGGGTTTGTAGATGCGCCAATAGATGTGCAAATAGACGCGTCTATAAGTTTTTTTTTATATTAAGAAAACATGTTTGTGTGTGCGTCTGTAGGTGCCTTTTCTTGTTGTGACTCTTCACCACCTTGTCTAATATGCCTTCAAAGCACATGTTGTCCCTAACCACAAACGTCACTACACAAAGAGACCTCTTAATTGGAAGGTTCCCAATAGCCTCCACGAGATTTTCACAAACCTTAGAGCATGTAACACCCATGCAATGAAAGCTTTAGCCAATATTCCTTCCCCTAAAGCCGAATGGGGGCTTAAGGAGGTCACTAGGCCATTTGTAAAATCCTCTATCTACTATAAATTTGTCTTTGAGAAAATGCATCCTTTTCCTATACGAGTCTACAAAATTTTCTTGATTTTTAAATAAATACTCTCTTATGTAAAACAATTTGTAAAATATAAAACTTTAAAATATCCCTCTATTGAACTCACATGATAGGGTTACACATGATGAGTGCTCTCGCTGGGATGGAGAGATAGAGAAATCGATAGATCAATTGAGAAACACAAGCTGCCGGCAAAAAATAATGCCGAATCAAATAAAGTTGAGAAAAATGCAAAGTGAGTCAACCGTTGGTGCCAAAACACATGCACCATAAATTAAGCTCTCTAAATGCCCTGTCATCATCCAAACCAACTGCATCGAAATTCTCGTACTCTATCAACAAAGTCTAATTGAACCACTTTGAAGAAGAAATACGAGCGACAAAGTAGAAGACATCCCCATAAAGGATCACAGATCAGAATTACTAGATGAATAAATGGTGAGCCACAAAGACACGACCCACCCTGAAACTGTAATAAAGTCTAGGGGGGCTACTACATGTAAATGCTCTATATCATGTGCAGTCAAGGCCTAATTTAAAAGTCCCTCCCACCCTTGAGATATTGAGCCACTCAGTTGACAAATTTGTGACTACCTCATCTATGTTTGTGCCCTTAGCCACACGAGTTGCACCCTTAGCCTCGGTTGTGCTAATTGTCTTGCCCGTATGAGACACTTCAAAAGGAGCAATAAGTGATTTTTTTGGTTGTGCTTTATCCTTCATATTGTCATCCAAGAGCACATCAATCTTGCTCCATAGCTCAAAGGATGGGGGACTCACAAATGATAATGCAACTTGGCATCCCTTAACCCAATAAGGAATCGAGGCAAGAGTTGCTCGTTACTTATCCTCTCATGCGGTTCACAATGGGAATTCAGATGTTTAATCCGAGTGATGTATTCCCATAGTATTTTATGCTCCTTTTACTTTAACCTTATACAAGTGGTTGATCAGACTCCATTTTGGGCCAGTGGGAGCAACCACACTGTAAACGCCTTCATTAATGTTTCCCAATCGATGTTTTCCTTCGCTCCAAAGTCCCTGTACCATTGGCCAGCCTTACCATCAAGGCTCAGTCCAAATGCATTGACTTTATCCAAGTCACCGATATCTCCAAAGGTCTTGTAGATCTACTCAAACCTTTCAATGTGGGAAATAGTATCTCCTTCTCCTAAAAACTTGGTGATGAGCTTAGAGATCATAACTGGAAAACTTCATGAAGCATTAGTGCCTCTTCCCATAACCACTTGCGGCATCGCCCCCCTTCCTAGTTCTTGCACTAGGATCCTCATTTCCTCATCATGAGTACAATATGTGGTGCAAGTGGAGGTGCTTGAGGGGTTGACACAGTCCCGTAGTTGGGTGGTACTTGGATTATAGAAGCTCATCGATCTAATAGGGATTGTGTTTGGTAGTGTTGTCCTTATGGGACTTGGAGCTAGCATGCATGGTGGGATCAGGCTTATTGGTCTCACTAGTATGGGCTTGGGCATAGGTACATTTACGTTAGCCACTGGCCTATAAGGTGTGGCCATGAGGAAGCGAGTACCTTTTGGAGCTCCTCCCCAACTTGTATATAGATTAGGATGAGGGGCCATCGAATGTGGTAAGGTATTCTCTCCAAATTCCATTTGTTCATTCCCCTATCCATCAGGACTTGGTGGCCAGAACCTAGGTACCTAGGGCTCATAAGTCCTTGTGAAGGATGGTTCACCCTCATAGAACTTAACACGTGGCCCTGTAGCCTCTTCAGTTGAGACAGACAAGAATTTCTTTGAGCATTACCTGATACATAGGTTGGTGGGGGGTCTTACTACTCTTCAACCACTCTAGTTTGCCTAGTGAAGGGATTGACTAGGTCAGGGTCAGGGAAGTTGAATAATCCTATAAATTTGAAGAATGACTCCCTCAAATGCAAGGTTGTAGTAGAAGAGGTGGGGAATTGGGGCCTTATGGAGCTAGAATTAGGAGCTAGGGTGATTCAAGTTTAGGTTTTCTCCCATTATAGCATCGAAGCTCATGGTGTCCTTCAAACTTGAGGACTCTGTGTGCACATAACTGTATACCAAATAGAAACTTAAGGTTGAGATCTTGGATGGAGGTGACAGAGATCCTAGATGGATCTAATAGTGTGGCATTTGATGTATCGGTTAGGACGTTGTTTGAAGCACTATCTTTCGGCTCGGGTTCAATGCCTATCACCCTCCCAGACCTTACGTGCATGTGTCGTCTACATGGATGATTTTTTCCTATTAGTTTCATTAAGAAGCAAAAATTTTATATTGGTATTGAAAGTTTGTATGCCATAATAAAAATAAAGGCTTGAAAAATTCACCAAGATTTGAAACTTTTACGAGAAAAAAAAATTAATGTTTTGCCAAGATTTTCAAAATTTTCTTTAAAATTAAAAAGAAAACATATCAAATTATAATGTTTCATACAAACATTGCAAAACTAAAAAAACAAGCTCGATAAACTTTCGCCAAGATTTTATATTAATATATAAGTATAGCTTCGATAAAAACATCCCTGGTCGCGTACTTATCTTGGGTGCCTAGTCAAAATGAATCATTATGTCTTTCTGGCCCTAAGGCAATAGACATTACGTTAGCATTAAAGCGGCGACTCCTTGAGTTGCTGTGTTAGCCTTATGGCAACAGTCGATGCATTAGTAATATAGGAGTGATTCTTAACACGACGGGTCCTTATAGCAGTGACTAATAATGCAATGGGTAATTAAAGCGGCAACTGATTAATGTAGTGGGTCAAATATAGTAGCAACTTGTAATGCATCAGATTCTGAGTCAGTGCTTTAACCTTATAGCAAGGGTTTTGACCTCTAAAGTGATATTTGTGAGTTCATTAAATGCCACATGGTATTAGGTGAAGTGGATAGGCATGGGTGGGCAATTGGAAATCAACATGTTAGTCATTGCGTTATAAAGCAGTGAGATGGCTGGCTGAGAAGCCGTGTTATCCTTAACGTAGCAACTCATAGTTTGGCTATGTTGCCAACTAGTTTTTGGTACTCTATGAGGATTTTTGAAATTCTGTGCAAGGTTTGTGAGCACAATTGGATGCTATGCTACTTATTCTACCTACTCAAACCAAGAAATCACAAAAACTAACAACTTGAAAGCTCGGGGTATTCATCTTATAAAAATTTTAGTGTACCTTGTGCATTCAAAAGGAGGGGTATTTTAATTCATCTTTTTGAAAAAAAGTAACAGGATTACGATAATAGGAGGGGCTTTTTAATTCAATTTTAGAAAAAAATCACTTAGTCCATAAGTAAAGAGGGGTGTTTTTATTGGGGGGAAAATTTTAGTTGAGGGGCTTTTTTAATACCCTTCGAATGCATGTGATACATAGGATTTCTTATTAGCTCGGAGGGGTCACTATGTACAAACCCTTAATATCACGTGCGTTCAAGGCCTATTTGTAAAATCCCTTATTTGTAATTTTTCCATTAATAAAATCTACCCTTTTTCTATATAAATCTGTAAATTTTTCCCAAAATCAATTAAAAAACTCCCTTATGTAAATTAATTTTTGTAAAATTTAGATATTAAAAATATCCTTCTATTGAACTCACATGATAGGGTTACATATGATGACTGACCCCCTTGAGCTTATTAGTGCATCCCTTGACCTTGAAAGCATCAAACATGAGATTTTTGAAGGGGTTGGCTGAGAACTCAGTCACACCTCTACTCAATCTGATCCAAATCCATTTTTCAGCATTTTTGAGTGAAATTTGATACCACAAACTATCTATTCCTACATTGACAAAAAAAGTACTAAAGACAAACTCAAATTCTTGGCAAACACCGTATGGGCAGAAATGATAGTTTCTACTTTTCCTCCTCCAAACTCACACTTTTCTCCTTCAATCCCATATTATAATCCACTAACAACACTCCTAGTTAAGCTAGAAGCATTGTGCAGTAATGGTAGAGAGCTTGTGTAATATGAAAGCATACCTCAAACTCCCAATAACAGAACCAAAAATTTGTAGTCTGGCAGTGACTCATGTGTGATGGGGATCTTGGAAGAATGTCGTCGAAGCCTCCACTCCCGAGAAACTCCTTGGGGGAGCTTTGTATGTGCAAGCCTCACACTTGTATCAACCAAGCATCTATCAGATTGTGCAAGTGAATCCATGAGGGAGAAAGGAGAGAGGGGGAAAGAGGAAGGGAGAGGGAAGAAGAGAATGAGAACAAGAGGAAGGAGAGAATGGGGAAGGGGAATAGTGGCAATCACAAGACAACTTAGCAAGAGGAAACAAGAAGACTCAATGCAAGATAATAAAGAGAAAGAAAGAGCTTCTATTTCGAAAGATGCAAGCACACAATGAAGACCAAATTCAACCTTTTGACCTTAAATACGTACCTGTCTACCTTTTGAAAGGAGGGCTAACCTTTGTACTCTCTTGTACCTCTCTCATTCTCATATTATAACCACTTGTGCCCATACACCTCCAAAGCAAATGGCATATGTTAATCCTCACGCTCTCTCATACATCTCCACTTGCCATCATAGTACATGAATTGTTAATTGTTGTGGTGGTTAATAGAGTACTTGTGAGCGATTGCTGGTATTTTTAGAAGAGTGGATTCTTTGAGCAATTAAAGAGGTCAGGTCTTGTTGAGGTCTTTGTGAGAACTCTATCTATACTATATGTGAGACAATGAGATTGAAGCTAGTGCTTAGCCAACTCTTGGTTTGCTTCATGAAGTTCTATGGCAAAATCTGATTGCATTTGTCAAGTTGTGATGGGACTCATTCAAAACCTAAGAGAGTTTTCATTGACGAGGAGTTTACAGGTCATGTGATCCCTGAACGTTGTTTAAGTGTTGAAGACTTTTTAGATCTTATTCTCGGTGTGTGTGTGTGGGGGGGGGGGGCACTTACAAATATGTAAGCAAAGAACGTGGGCTCAACAAGAGGGAATTTTTAACTCTTTCTTTTCATATTTTTTACAGATAAAAGGGTACCATTTAAATGGGATATTCACATATTGAACAAAAAAAGGGTGTGTTTTATTCATGAAAAATTTGTTAGATATCAATGCTCCACTCTCGTCTAACTACGTAGGAACCCGCTAACTCTACTTGTAAGCCCCCCATATGAGGAGAAGGCATTTGAATAGCTCGGTTATCCGGTAGGTCCTGGTTTGACACCAGATGGGGGCCATGTGTGGCCTGATGGCTGGATGGCTTTAGATAGAGTTGGCACACCACCAACTAGGCTACATGCAAGTGCGGGAAGGCATCCCTTGACTGACCGCACTGAGGGTAGACGGAGCATTTCCCAGGGTAGCCCACTCTCGGGTTGCGGGGCCCATTTGGAGCCTCAAATGATCTCGGATGGCTATGGGCCGAATGGTGAGCATAGGTCAGTTGCTCTGTTTTGCGCACCGGTTCTATCGTATGGTCGGTGGCCTATTTTGGGACCGACCCCTAGTTGACCGTTTTGGGCGGACTGGGTCCGCCACCCAATTGAGGCTAACCGACTACAACTGGTGGCTATATAAGAGCAAGCCTGTGAAGCCCATTTCATCACTGGCTACAGCAACCCTTATTCCTTAGCATTCAGCCTCCGTCTTCTACTATTTCCGGCATGCCATTGAAGCTTCTTTCATAGGAGCGCACGGTTGGGAGGCAGCGCCATCTATTGTATCAGTTCTACAGTAATCAAATTTTTGATTCTCCATACTATCTTGTTTTCTCTCTTGCGTACGAGATCCTGTTATCTGTTGAGCACAGACGTTGTATTATTTTCTTACATGGTATCAGAGCCTGGACTCTAGCAAGAAGATTTGGTAGTGTGTTTCTATTTGCGAGCAGATTGTGCAAGATGGCCCAGCATGCAAGACTGCAAATCTCGGGGGGGTCACTCATTATATGTAACCCTATCACGTGAGTTCAACAGAAGGATATTTTTTATTTCTAAAATTTACAGAAATAAATATACATAAGGGACTATTTTAAATAGTTTTGGAAAAAATTTACAGATTTGTATAGAAAAGGGGTACATTTTATTAATGAAAATTTTACATATAAGGAATTTTAAATATAGGCCTTGAACGCACGTGATATAGAGTGTTTATGCATAGTGACCCCCCTGAGCTGCGAATCCCACCGTTTGGCGAAAGCGAAAAGTTGGACGGCTCTAACTATCCTCTCTGGAAGTTCAAGATGAAGATCATCCTAAGCACATATGAGCTTTGGGACACTGCTACTGGGGTGGACATGAGGCCGGTTCCGAGACCGCCGGATCCAACCAATGCAGGACAACAGATAGTACCAACTGCCGATGAGATTCTCGCATGGACAAGAAGAAATGCAGATGCGTTGTGTTCTATTGTCTACAATGTTAGTGATTCTGTCATGGCGTTAATTCAACATGTCACCACAACGGAGGAGGCATGGATGGTCTTGAAAAATCAGTACGAGACCACGAATTAGACACGGATTCAAAATCTGGAGACTCAACTTACGAACAAAAAATTGTCAGAGTCTGAAGCAGCAGAGAAGTTCATCACCAGGGTGGAGAATCTGCGCGATCAGATGACTGCGATTGGCATCACCATCACCAGCGAGAATCTAGCACGAAGGTGCATACGGATTCTCCCACCAAAGTACGACGGTCTTGTTACGGCGCTGGATACGCAGAACATAAATCTGCCCCTCAACTTTGACGATTTCAGTGTGATGTTTCTGGAGGAGGAGATGTGTCAAAAGACAAGGATTGGAGAAGATTCGGCTTTCTGGAGCGGAAAGAAAGGTAAGGGTAAGGACTCTGGTAACCCATATTCTTCTGATGATAAAAAGAGAAAGAAGAAGATCAAGTGCTTCTATTGCAACAAGGCAGGGCACAAGCAGAATGAGTGCTGAAAGAAGATTATAAATGAGAAGAACAGAGTAAAGAAAGAGTCCAGCAATAGCGTGCAGGCAGTACTAATAGAGAGCTATCCGTAGTAGTTGAGGAGATTTACAGGGAGGCAGTTCATGTACCTGCGGATGATCCTTGGATCATTGACAATGGTGCATCACGCCACATGACCAGTCGGAAGGATTGGTATACCTCTCTACAGCCGGTAGGGAATGACATCATGGTAGCAGTCAGCAATGATGCAAAATGTCCAGCAAAAGGAAAAGGTACGATTGCTCTCAAGTCAGATGGAGTTGTAAAACAATTGTCCGATGTTCTTTATGTGCCAGATATCAAGAGGAACTTGTTGTCCATTTCTGCGATCACAAAACAGGACCTCAAAGTTCAATTCGATAAGAATGGTGCACAGATCTTGGATCTTCAAGGAAAGGTCATTCGTAAAGGTACACGATGCAAGAACATTTATGAACTCTCAGCTTTCAGTGCTTGAGAGGATGTGAAGAACACTAAGCTATGGCATGAGAGGTTTGGTCATCTAAACCTTAGTTCTTTGAAGGAGATGCATAAAAGTGGAATGATTGCAGACCTACCAAAAATTTTAGATCTGCCCGATGTATGTGAAGCTTGCATGATGGGCAAGCAGCATCGGCAGCCCTTTCCTAAAGAGGCTAGCAGGGCAAAGGCTCCTCTAGAACTCGTTCACATGGACCTCTGCAGAAAGATGGAGATGGAAGCTTTGGGTGGTTCCTTCTACTTCATGACGCTGATCGATGACTACAGTAGAAGGATATGGATATACTTCCGGAAGACAAAAGACAAGGCTTTCAGTAGGTTCAAGGAATGGCATGTAATGGTCGAGAAAGAATCGGAGAGGAAGGTGAAGAAGCTGAGATCAGATAGATGTGGAGAGTTCACATCGACTGAATTCGAAAGTTACTGCAAAAGTCACAGAATCAAGAGGCAGAAACCCCCACCACATACATCACAGCAAAATGGAGTAGCCGAACGCAAGATGCATGTCATTTGCGAAATGGGCCGGAGTATGATGAAAGGTAAAGATTTGCCAAAGACCATCTGAGCTAAAGCATGTCACACTGTAGTTTACATCCTCAATCGTAGCTACACGAAGGCTATGAACAGGATGACTCCACTGCAAGCCTTTTTTGGTAAGAAACCTTCAGTTGCACATTTCAAAGATTTTGGATGTGACTGTTTTGTGCATGTCCCTAATGCTACCACGACCGAATGGGAACCGAAGAGCTGGAAGTGTATTTTCTTGGGCTACAGTGAAGAGGCGACGAAGGGTTACCATCTCTATAACCCTGTTACCAAAAAGGTAATTGTAAGTCGCGATGTGGTCTTCTCAGAACAGCCGCATCAATTGGAGGAGGATGCTTCCTTCCCAGTCAACCAGGACCAGGATATCCATCCAGTACCACCACCAACAGCAGATCGAATTCCCCCAACGGTGCTTGGGAGGATTCAAGACAAAGAAGTTGAAGAAGAGCCTACAGAACCACAACGACAACGGCCATTCCCGAAGTGGGTAAAGTAGCTCTTGGATGGCAGAGAACCTCCAGCCATTGAGGAGGAACCATCCGAACACCGCCGGTCCAAGAGATTAGAGGAGCAAAGAAGGGCGCAAGAACACTTGGTCAACTATGCTTTGATGACAGTGATCCGTGCTGATGAACCGAAGTGTCTTGAAGAGGCACAAGGCGATGATAGGTGGATGGAGGCTATGCAGCCGGAGTATGGCTCCTTAATGAAGAACGACACTTGGGACCTTGTGGATCAACCACCAAAGTGCAAGGTAATCGAAACCAAGTGGGTGTACAAGATCAAGTACAAGTCCGATGGCACGTTGGATAAGTACAAGGCTCGGCTCGTGTGGCAAAAGGATTTGCACAGGTACATGGTTTTGATTATTAGGATACTTTTGCTCCCACAGCTCAACTAACCACAATTCGCAGTGTTTTGGCTTTAGCTGCCCAGGGAAGTTGGCCTGTGTTTCAGATGGATGTGAAATCCACCTTTTTGAATGGAGATCTCAACGAGGAGGTATACGTGGAACAACCACCAAGTTTTGAGATCCCCGGTTCAGAAGGTAAAGTCTGCAAACTAAAGAAGGCACTTTACTAACTGAAACAGTCCCCACGAGCGTGGTACCAGCGAATTGATGCGTACTTTCTGCAAAACGGGTTCAAGAGGAGCCCATTTGATGCAAATTTGTATATCTTTAGAGAAGGAGGCAGGTGTATGATCGTGGTCCTTTATGTGGACGACCTTGTCATAACAGGGAACCATGAAGAGAAGATCTCGCAGACGAAGCATTTGTTAGGAAGAGAGTTTGAAATGACAGACCTCGGACTGATGCATTTTTGTTTGGGGATTGAAGTTTGGCAGGAGCCGAAACAGATCTTCATTTCATAGCTGAACTATGCTGGAGAGATACTGAAGGCATTTGGCATGGCTGAGTGCAAAATAGTTGGTACCCCTATGGAGGTTGACGTGAAACTCTCAAGCAAGGATTCATCACCACTGGTGGACAAAGCACAGTATAGAAGGCTTGTGGGCAGCTTGATTTACCTGTGCAACACATGGCCGGACATCATTTTTGCAACTGTGTACTAAGTAGGTTATCCAATAAGCCTCGGAAGAACCATTGGAGGGTAGGGATGCGGGTGCTGAAATACATCAAAGGCACACTTGATTATGGCATCACCTATACCAAGGGCATTGACCAGATTCTGTGACTTGGATTGGGCAGGAGACGTGGATAGTAGGAGATCAGTGACAGGGTACTATTTCTCACTTGGATCTGGAGTTGTGTCATGGGTCAGCAAGAAGCAACCCACAGTTGCTCTTTCTTCTACCGAGGCCGAGTACAAATCAGCATGCTTTGCTTCTTGCGAGGCAGTGTGGTTGAGGAGTATTTTGGGGGACATGGGTGCAATGTAGAACAAGCCTACGTAGTTATCATGTGACAATCAGAGTTGCATGGCGATTACAAAAAACCCAGTGTTCCACGCTTGCACAAAACACATTGAGATTCAATATCACTTTGTACGCAAGCTCATCATGGATGGAGAGGTCGACTTGGTGTACTGTCCGACTACAGAGAATGCTACGGACATCTTCATGAAGGCTCTTGGAAGAGACTTGCTGGAGAGGCATCTTCATCGACTTGGCATTGGGCCGAAAAAGTAAGTTCACTTGCGGGTGGACATTGAGGGGGGGTGTTAGATATCAATGCTCCACTCTCATGTAACTACGCGGGAACCAGCTAACTCTATTTGTAAGCCCCCCATATGGGGAGAAGGAATTTGAGTAGCTCGGTTATCCGGTAGGTCCTAGTTTGACACCAAATGGGGGCCATGTGTGGCCTGATGGCTGGGTGGCTTCAGATAGAGTTGGCATACTGCCAACTAGGCTACATGCAAGTGTGGGAAGGCATCCCTTGACTGACCGCACTGAGGGTAGATGGAGCCTTTCCCAGGGCAGCCCACTCTCGAGTTGCGAGGCCCGTTTGGAGCCTCATATGATCCCGGATGGTTGTGGGCCGAGCAGAGACCGTAGGTTAGTTGCTCTGTTTTGTGCACCGGTTCTATCGTATGGTCGGTGGCCTATTTCGGGACCGACCCCTAGTCGACCATTTTGGGCGGACTGGGATGGCCACCCAATTGAGCTTAACTGACTACGACTGGTGGCTATATAAGAGCAAGCCCATGAAGCCCATTTCATCAGTGGCTACAACAATCCTTACTCCTTAGCATTCAGCCTCTGTCTTCTACTATTTCTGACACGCCATCGAAGCTTCTTTCACAGGAGCGCATGGTTGGGAGGCAGCGCCATCTATTGTATCAGTTCTACAGTAATCAAATTTTTGATTCTCCATACTATCTTGTTTTCTCTCTTGCATATGAGATCCTATTATCTGTTGAGCACAGACGTATTATTTTCTTACAAAATTAACAGATAAGCCACAAACAATCATGTTTTAAAAGATACTAAGATTCTAACATTGCTCAGTTGGTTGAAGCTTAGTAGTAAGATATCATCATATGAGCTATAGGTTGACTTAGCTCATTACACATCTCTTTTACTAGCATCATTATTTTTATGTGTTCGTATTGGTTGTCTATGTTTCAATTTTGGTGTGTGACTTATGTGGGCTCGTTCTCTTTGACTTTCTTGTGTATACTTTCAGGTTTTGATATATTTAATATGTATTTGTTTCTTTCACTTTGTGATTGATACATCAATTGACTTAAAATTTTTAACAATGAGTTGTCCCCTTTGAAATGTATGCAATTGTTCCAAGTATTCCTTTGTATATAAATTAATGATCTAGAATGCAAGTACTAAGTGAACACACACAAGCTTTGGAAGAAGGCTACTTTGGATTCATTTTATACATGTTTTTCACACATACAAATTCTTTCAATGATATGAAAAGCTAGTTGAGTACATTGTACAGGTGGAGCTAAACATGTCAGTTTCATTAATTGGTTTTTCACGATCAAAATTATTCTATGAGTACAGTTATCATGGGTAAACATATTATCCAAAAGTTTATAATTCTATTATATGTCATTCTAAATTCCTCATATGTAATTGTTCATAGCATTATAATATACTTTTATTTTCATCCTTTAGTTTGCTTAGTCTTTTACTAAAATTATTATCTATCAAGCAGAGAAGTCCCTAGCAATCTCTGAAAGACAAGATAGTGTGTGGTATAGAATATGTATGGCAACCATCCTACAGATGAGTGACCTCGCCTATGGCCAAGTCCAGCACTTTACTATGCCCATTGTGCTAGATGGAAAAATGATGAATTCTCATAACATAGGTACCCCAAGTTAATGCCCCCACCCATTTACTGGAAAAGTCAATCATTGTCTCTATCTGCACCACAAAATTAATATAATCAAGTCCAGGTTATGCAAGGAGCCCCAACCAAGGGTCACTAGGGGCTCAAAACCTAGGTCCACACATAAATTAGGTTATCATTGAAGAACTAGCAAGCGAGTGGGAGGACCTGGACTATGGCCTACTGGCACTCAAGACTTCTTTTCATGAAATTCTTGCATACCAAACAAGCCATAAAATTCATTATGTCATGTAGGATGAACAATACATTCTAGTGTATCAGACATCTCCCACTATGCAACAACATAGGACATAAACACCATGAACTGTCGATCGGCTATCCAATGCTGCACTTGCCAAGGTCTACACGACACAAGTAAGTGTCCTTAGAAGGAAGTTGTTGATCGTACCATAGCTTATTATAAATGCCAAGGACCTCACTTAAGGAATATCCATACAAGGATGACCACCATACCTAGGACAACCGAAACCAATTCAAACACCCCCTTATGCTCTAGCTATGGGGTGGACCATCTTTACAAGGATTGTCTGATGAGAAGAACTCCCAGGATAGATCTTGACCCTAAAGCTAGCATTAACTTGCTGAGTATTGAGAGAGGATAGGTGTCCTTAGTATCATTGAGTGTGATCACGAGGGCTAGGAGACTTGTTGGAGAGGCTTAGCTTAGATAGAGAAGCTCCCAAAGAACAAGATTTGAGACGTCTCCCTCGGAATTGTGAAGGCTAATGCAGGAAATTGGACGCTCTCTTCCTATTTCTCAATGAATCTCTCTCTCTCTCTTCTAAATACATTAGTGGACTATGATTGATGCAAAGAGAGATGAAAGTTGGCTAGTTGGAGAAGTGGTCAACTAAATACACTAGTGGACTATATGGAAAGAGAGATGAAAATTGGATAGTTGGAGAAGTGGTCAACTAAAGTGTTTATCATAATATTTTGAGGAGGCCAACGGTCAGCCAATGGAGGTCAATGAAGCCCAACCGTCTTGGGTGCTATATAAGGGTCACTTGATGAATTAAAATTAAGATTTGACTTAGTGATGCCTTGTCTGTAGAGAATTGACAATTGAAATGACATCGAGTGCTCAAGAAAGCTGATCAAGTTGGTATGTGGGCATTGAGACTATATCTACGAAGTGCTAATCACCACCGGATGATGAGAAGCAAGCATACGTAGGTGTGTATTATGTAAGGACTAGAAAAGATGCCACTAACTACGTACCAACAAATACTTCAACTTACGTACTCCCTCAGCCACCTCCAGGGCCATATATATGCTTGCATGTGATATCAAAGGAAAGAAGTCGACTTGGCACACATTCAGCAAAGATGCATTGGGGTCAAGATTTATGCCATTGTGATCTACCACTTGCCTCA
Organism: Dipteris shenzhenensis; assembly: GCF_047967505.1. Lineage (NCBI taxonomy): Eukaryota > Viridiplantae > Streptophyta > Polypodiopsida > Gleicheniales > Dipteridaceae > Dipteris > Dipteris shenzhenensis. Next base: position 51,017,868 of record NC_141606.1, read on the forward strand.
AAGCTTTCTATACTTTTAGCAAACTAGTTGATGTTTTGTGGATACTTGATTCCACTTATGCTCGTCTCTCTCCATTGGGTCTCCATTATGAGAGACTGTGTACAATGATGCCTCTTGCCTAAGTTTCATCTGATTTGTTGCGAGCAGTTATAAGTGGTCAATCCATAAATTATAAGACCAAATCATTTGGAATTCCATGAACTCTATGACTATATACAGACTGCCACCATTTCCCATGAGCTTTACAAATTTTACGCAGCCTGAAAATGAGCTTTGAGAGTTCTCTAGCATCGAGCACCTGGCTGAAAAACTGATTTGCAAACATCTTTTATGCTCGGTAGCTATCACGATCAGCAAAGTAGCCTAGCTACTATCACATAGGCTATTTGCATAGCATTTACTACAGTCAGCAATAGCAAGCTCTTGGTGATATCCTGCGTTAGTTTCACACTCCAGGCATTATTCAGTGCACAAGTTGGAGGCTATTCAATGCTCCTTGAGTTACTCCATCCAACTGGTGATTTATTTCTAATAGGTCATGGTGCTAGCAGAGGTAAGCAACTCCTGTAAATTTTGCTTAGCATATGTAAAATATGATGCACCTTTTTATCATCTCACAACAAATCAAGATGCGTCAAGGCCATGAAAATTTAGTGCACAGATAGAAGACTAGATTGATCATCGAGGATTAAAATTGTCCCCAAATGCATAGGAATGCAATTCCAAAATACATGGGAATGGATGGTTCCACTTTTTTGTAGACAGGGTTGGCCGATTGGTAGTATACATGGGTCCATGAATGGTTTTTTTTCTATGACATATAAGAATCGGTGCATTGCAACAAAGAAATAGATATCCCCATTGTGATGTATTTGTATCTTTTGTTAATAGGCTTACATATATCATTTCCTTCCTACATAACACTAAATGTCATTAAAGTATATTATTGGTCTCCAAACACATGGAGAATAACACATCTTCAAACACATGGGGAATATTTTAGTTTACAAAGTGTCCCAAAATATATGGGGAATGATCTCATACACGTGGGGAATGATGTATCATGCTTTGATTTAAAATTGACACATTCACAATGGGCATCTCAATGGTCACAAATGATTTTTTAAAATCTAACTTCTATGTGTCCTAGCTTCATACACTATTGTAAAAGCTTACATGGACACTTGTTTCATATTATAATTACCTATACATTTTCTAAAAGTGTGTTGAGGGCTAACTTAGTCTGCCTCCTATTTTTTATGCATTGTGGTTACCAAAATTAATGCCCATATACTTGTGGCTTATAATAATGCTTATGGACTTGAGATTTGAGGCCTACATAAATGGCTACATCTTGGCCTCGGGGGGGTCACTATGTATGAACCCTCTATTATCATGTGCGTTCGAGGCCTATTTGTAAAATCCCTTATCTGTAAATTTTTCCTTAGTAAAACATACCCTTTTTCTATACAAATCTGTAAAATTTTTTACATTTCATTTTAAATGCTCCCTTATGTATATTAATTTTTGAGAAATTTAGGAATTAAAAATATCCTTCTATTGAACTCACGTGATAGGGTTACATATGATGAGTGACCCCCCCAAGATCTTGGCTTCAAATATATATAAGGACAACATTTATGTAGTGTTTTTTTACAAAAAAATCTTTTAAATCGTATTTAATTCCATAAATCCCCAATTAATTCTTTAAAAATGTTATTTCTTATCAGGTCAATGAAAACCTAAAAACCTGCTACCTTTGCTAAGGGACATGCGAATTTCTCTAAGGGACTTCAAATCCCTTGTCGGACATGGATCAAATCTCATATGGAACCCCAAAACTCCTATGTGGGACTCCAAATTGTTGGAAGACAAGCTCGGGTATGCTATCCCACAGATATGTTACGGATGGCTAGATATGCCTATCGGCACTATGATTGGTGTGTTAGTAGTTAGTAGTAGTCAGACCATGGTTCATACCCATGGTTAGTTCTTATCAGACCAGTTAGGTCTTATCTTGTGTTTTTAGTTCTTTTTAGAGTGTTCACTCGGTGGATGTACTGTCTTTTTCCTTCTAGTATGGAATAGACTGTGTGTTGGAGGTTGCTTGCCCTCCTGGTGTTCTTCCTCATACTTGGGTGTTCCCGCTTCTGGTACGCTATCTTCTTTGACATGGTATCAGGGCACTTCAATGCTTATGGGTGAGCTGCTGTGGTAGAGTGGTGTGTTGAGGCAAAACCCTAGTCGTTTTTTAGGATAAGAGAGACGTGCTAAGCTTGTGTTGAATTCCTAGCTTGTCCTCCCTTCTACAGGTAGTTTTTGGTCACGACATTGAAATTTTGCAAACGAATACTCTATATTACTTAGTTTCATCGCTTTGAGTAATTTCAGGGCCTTTGGATCTGGGTTTGCTATTTTTTGGCCAAATTTGATCGTTTACATCTCCAAATCGCCGTTTTAAAATTCCCATGAAGAAATCTGGCATATTGAAGCTGTGGAAGTTGCATCTGCTCAAGTCTATTGAAGACTATCTATCAAAGCTTGGAGGCTAAGGGAAGAAGACCTCTTGAAGGTTCTCAAGAGATTGGTTGCCACTTATAGTTGAAAACGAAATACAGGTGCCTTGTTTCTCTACACTACACTTATTTTTCTTATTCATTTTACTACAAGGATTGGCATAGCCCACCGCTATAGGGGTGGTAAACTTGTGCCTGGGTATAGGTTTTCTTACAGGAACATACACTTACAGAGACAGTGGTTGACAGTGGTTGATGCCTTACTATGCATGAGGCTATGCTTATCTATTGTCATATTGCCGGGTGATCCTATGCTAGTGACATACTACTGGTGGATGCATCTTGGGGCCTGATATTAGTCCATGGTTGATGCATGATTTTGTAGTGATATTGGAATATTTGCAATAGATCAGATGCCCTTGATCTTGCTGTGATACAGTGGTTGGTGTGAGGATCTTGATGCCTAGCAAGCGGTTATACTTTTTATGCCTGATTCTGACTACATATTGATTGTTGTTTGCTCATGCTATGAGCTACTAGTGATTTACTATTGGAATATTGTGAGGCATTATTGGACACCTTGATTGCCATTATTGGTTTATGTGGTGCTTTGCCTTGCCACTGAAAGAAGCAAAGTGCCATTTTGATTCCAATTGATTAGTTGTGCAGTGGTAACTGGAAGTTCTTGGACTGCAGTCAAAAGTGTGCAGGTGGCTGTTTTCAGCAATAGATATCAGAAAATCCTTAAGGAATTTGGATATGCACTGAATTGGAAGTTTGTAGAGCCATGCATTGGCTACATTTTTGCTTTTGATAGTATTTGCATCCAAGCTAAGGTGTGAAAGATATTGACAGTCCAAAGAAGTAAAAAGTTCTAAGAATCTACTTTTTTGTAATTATGGCAAATGCAAGTGGGTCTGATAGTATCATCCAGATTGTTGGTGAGAAATTAGATTACCATAACTACCCCATTTGGAAATTTAGAATGAACTTTCTGATTGGAAAAGGCTATTGGGATTTGTTTATAGGTGATGAGAAAGAGCCTAATTTGCCAGAAAGAAATGCTACTGTAGAACAACTTAAGAATCATAAAGCTTGGCTAGAAAGAGCACGGAGGGTGCTTCACTGGTTTTCAATATCTATTTCAGATGCCATGGTTATGCAAATTTTGAACTGCAAATCTCCCAAGAATGCATGGGATATCTTGACAAGATATTATGGCACAACTACAAGTGCCAAGAAAATTCAACTGAAGCAAAAGTTCAACAATATGTCAAGGCGGGGTAGAACAATACAGGAGTATGTAACTAAAATCAAAACCATAGCTGATCAATTAGCTTCTATTGATGCTTCTGTGGACGATGATGACATGGTTGCAGTCACTTTGAATGGACTTGGTCCTGAATATAAGTCTTTTGACACGTCCATTTTAGTGAGGCTAGATATGCCAGATTTCAATGAACTGGTTGCTCTTTTGATACATGAAGAAGTGAAGCTTGGGCTGAATACTGGTGCTAGTAGCTCCAGAAATAGAGATGTTTTTTTTTACTCTAATCAGAGAGGTAGAGGTGGTAGAGGCAAGAGTGCCTCTCATGGTGGAGGTGATATTAGATATACATCAGAGGCTCAAGCCCATAATTGGAGCAATCAAAATCAGCCTCATAGAGGAGGAGGATCTCTCCAAGGCAAGGGGAGATCTGGATCGCGATGTAGAGGTCTTGGTAGCCACCTCACCATGTGGATCAGCCCAATAAGGATAAGGTATGCCATTACTGTAGGAAGCTTAGCCATATTGCCAGGGATTGCTTCAAGAAGCAAGCGAATCAGAGAGGAAGGGAAAATCAGCAAGGTCATTTCGCTCCTTCAAGTCATACACATGACACACCTGTAGACCAGTTGTTTGCTATGACGCATGTACAAGATCATAAGCTTACTGATGGTGGCTTTGAGGATGTGTGGTACATAGATTCAGGAGCATCTAACCATATAACACCACATGATGAGTGGTTTGAACAGATGACTCCTAGATTGCATGGATCTGTTTGCACCGGTGATGATACGCAGCATGACATTACTCATACGGGTGTTGTACCTTTGGCTATGCATGATGGCTAGACCACAAAATTAATTGATGTGTTGCATGTGCCTTCTATCATGAAGAATTTGTTGTCTGTTGGGAAAATGGCTAAGTAAAACTTCTAGGTGCGGTTTAATAAGCATGGTTGTTTCATTGAAAATTTTGATAATGGCTGTAAACTTATTGCAAAAGGGTACGATTGGCCCAAGCCTTTCGTCTTTCTTGTATGACCTATGTGGTATACTGGCTTTTGATTAGAGTATCTTCATCCAACTACTATAGGAGTTGATATTGGCAAAATTCCACGAATTCTTGCGAATAAAGTTTCTATGCAGCAATGTGCAAAGTAGAAGAGATAAACTCCCCTAGACTAGAAACCAGTGGTATCCTCGTTAGTCCCCTCTATTCTTAGGTCATGTATGGTAAATCCTGCCACATTGCCATATTGAACATCACCAACAATATGCACCATAGCCTTCATAGGATGCTTGCCCTCCTAGTGTTCTTCCTCGTACCTGGGTGTTCCCGCTTTTGCTATGCTATCTTCTTTGACACAAATCCCATGAGGGATCCTTACCTCCTATATGCGACTTTAAATCCCTTATATGACATGGATCACATCTCATACAAGACTCCAAAACTCATTCGTGGGACTTTGAATCCGATAGGGGACCGTAAAAATCCTATGTGGGACTTTAAATTCCATAACGTATCTCCAAACGCCTATACAGGGCTTGAAATATCATGTTTGGAAATTCAAATATTGCATGTGGGATATTGATTCTATTCTGAAGTGGACTTCTAAACTTGTATGTGGGACTTCAAATATGATGTTTAGGACTTCAAAGATTCGATGTGGGATATTGATCCACTCTTTTGTAGGATACCAAACTCATAAATGGGACTTCAAATGTCATGTTCAACAACATTCCAAATAACTTTAAAATCCCATTTCAAAATTCAAATATTCATGTGGGATATTGATTCACTGCCATAGCGGACTTCTAAACTTGTTTGTGGGACGTTAAATGATGTCAAGACTTCAAAGATTCTATGTGGGATATTTATCCACTCCTATATGGGAGTACCAAACTCATATCTGGGACTTGTAAAGAGAGTTTTTTTTCCCATACCATGTGAAGAGAGTGGGAGAGAAGTAAGGAGTCTCACTTGTAGCTTTCTTGCATACACAATGGGGGAACACACACAAAGGTGGAGGCTGAAAACAGTTTTCCTCTTCTTAGTTGTGAAAGCCAAAAGAACTCTCTCTACGTATAAAAGGAATAGGTGAACCCTATATGTGGGTCTCAAACCAAACTTAACTAACCTAGGTGGCATACTAACTGAGCCACTAACTAGAGTACATAAAGATAGCTGTCATCCAACTATTATTCATGGGTGGTGTACCAACTGCATCTGCAGCTAACAAGTCGGTGACATAAATGCACAACAGTCACCCTGGCATATCACGAGTGGAGCTCGATATCTCAACATACCGACCTTAAAAGATAGTTTTTCCCAATGACAATTTTTTTTAAATTTTCATACATGTTTGATCTTTTGAGAGAATAAAAGTACGAGAGCATGTACATCAAGCCTTTGAAGGCCATATATTCATGTCCAAGTTTGAGATGAAAAAAATCAATGAAGAGCAGTTACATCAACGGTTTCATGAGCCAAGTCTAATGCACCAAAAAATTCTATCTCTAACTTTATACCGAGTTGATCTCCTATATCATCATCGTACTCTAGCATTGTATGTTCACCTTGTTGAGATATCGAGCTCCACTCGTGATATGCCAGGGTGACCATTGTGCATTTATGTCACTGACTTGTTAGCTGCAGATGCGGTTGGTACACCGCCCATGAATAATAGCTAGATGACAACTATCTTTATGTACTCTAGTTAGTGGCTTAGTTAGTATGCCACCTAGGTTAGCTGAGTTTGGTTTGAGACCCACATATAGGGTTCACCTATTCCTTTTGTACTATAAGAGAGAGTTTTTTTTGCTTACATAACTAAGAAGAGGAAAATTGTTTTCAGCCTCCACCTTTGTGTATATTCCCCCATTGTGTATGTGAGAAAGCTGCAAGTGAGACTCCTTACTTATCTCCCACTCTCTTCACATGGTATCAGAGCCCGGTTCGTGGTAAGGAGCTCAAGAAAGCAAACCAAGTTCGCGGTGTCTTGGTGAGAGGATCAGTGTTGCTTTCCTTTTTCAAGTTTGAGAGCAAATCTCTGCAGCTAGCATAGCCAAAAAGTGCAAGAGTGCATTTGGGATGCCCTTTGTAGTGCGACGAGAGGGTAGTATATGCTGTGGGACAAGGGAAAAGCCCACGGTGACATTATTTTTTTGATTTGAGGCCATTTCAAGGCCTGTTTTGGTGGCAGAAGTTTTCCACAAGCACTCAGAAAAGTGCCCTGTTTTTGTTGTGCGACCATTGTTCTACAGGTCGGTGAAAATTTGTCATAGAAATTGCATCATATGCCTATGTGCAAAGATATTGGGAGTGACATAATCATTTTTATTGCCTGTTGATGCAAAATCATCACTAGGAAGTGATTGTGTGGTCAAATACCACTTTCATCAGTTTTGCAGATTTGCCTTGTGAGGCAGAAGTTGTGTTTTTTGTAGTGACAGAATATTTTTGCAGTGTTCTGTAATGGTATCTGATGCAGCTATAGAATATTTTTGTAGTGTTCTGTAATGGCATCTGATGCTCTTTCACAGATTGTCACTGAAAAGCATGACAAGAACAACTTTCAAGCATGGAAGTTTAGAATGACGAATTTCCTTAAGGGAAAAGGCTATTGGGGATTCATTACTAGAGCTGAACAAGAACCAGTTATTCCTAATGTTCCCAATCAACAGGAGTTGCAGGCATTTTAAGGATGGCATGAGAGAGTCAGAAAAGTTATGTAGTGGCTATCTATCAGTATTTCATATTCTATGATTGTGCATATTCAGGATGCAAGCACGTCGAAGGAGGTGTGGGATACTTTGACAAAAATGTATAGCACAAATACGCAAGCCAGGAAAATGTAGCTCACAAGCAGGAGTTGCATAATGTGTAGAGAGAAAATATGAGCATCAATGACTACCACATGAACATGAAGAAGATTGTAGATGCACTTGTTTCCATTGGGTCACCAGTGGAAGATGATGATTTAGTTTCTATGACCTTGAATGGTCTAGGAAAGGATTATGCACACTTCCGGACATCCATTGCCGTCCGTGAAAAATTTCCTGATTTTGAGGAGTTGATTGCTCTTGTAATTTCCAAAGAGTAGAGAAATGGTGGTGCATCTTCTTCAAGAGGAAATTCAAAAGAAACTGTCTTCTACTCAAATGTTGGAAGAGGTAGAGCCAGAGGTAGAGCAGGCCGACTAGAAGGCCGTGACAGAATCAGAATATGCAGCAAATTCAAGAAAACTAGTCCTATGGAGGAGGACATGGTAACTTTAGAGGCAGGGGAGCTAAAGAGGTCGTGGTGGATGGCAGAGATGCAAAAATGCAAATAGCAATGTTGAATGCTACTACTATGGTAAAATGGGTCATATGGTTAAAGACTGCTATAAAAAGCAGAATAACATCATGATTGGAAAATTGCAGTAAGGCAATTATGCATCCTCTAGTAGACAGGGTGATGACAGAAATGAGCATTTATTTATGGTGCAACACATGACCAATTTTGTGACAACTGTAGAAGAAAGCAATGATGTGTGGTATGTTGACTCAGGTGCATCAAACCACATGATAAGTCATGCAGAATGGATGCAGGACATAAGGAAAATGGAAAGACCAGGATTTGTGGAGACTGGTGATGATACTGCACGCCCTATTGTGCAGATTGGTAAAATTCCTTTGTCTATGCAAATTGGGAAAAAGAAATACTTGTTTGATGTATTTGATGTCCCGAATATCACCAAGAACCTAGTTTCTATTGGACAAATGGCTGAGCAAGGCTTGCAAGTCAGATTTAATCCTCATGGATGCTTTGTTGAGGATATGAAAAATAAAGGTCGCTTGATAGTAAAAGGAAAGAAGAAGGGCAGGATGTTTACGTTGGATGTGGACATGCCTGAATTGAATGTAGCAATGTTTGCACATGGGATCAGTGTAGTTGTAGATATTGATATCTGGCATAAACGCATTGGTCATGTTAATGTACATCGACTTAAATTAATGCAAGCCCAAAATATTGTTGCAGGATTGCCTAAGTTCAAGGTTGCAAAAATGCATAAGGTATGTGAAGCCTGTCAATTTGGAAAACAAGCAAGGAAATGATTTCCTAGACATGTTCAAGAGAGTAAGAGGCCATTGGAATTAATCCACTTTGATGTGTGGACTACTAAAGCTACATCTATTGGAGGCTATCATTATTTTGTCACTTTTATTAATGACTATAGCAGAAAAGTTTGGGTGTATTTTATGAAAAAGAAAAGTGAAGTGTTTGGGCATTTCAAAGCTTTTAAAGCTATGGTTGAAAAAGAAATAGGCTTGCAAATAAAATGCCTAAGGTTGAGATACCTCTTAAATGAGTTTGCAAGGTTCCTACAGGAGCATGGCATATAGCAGCAATATTCATGCAGTCATACCCCACATCAAAATGGACTTGCAGAAAGGAAAAACAGGCATATTGGAGAGGTATCTCATGCCATGTTCAATGAAAAAGACCTACTAGATTATTATTGGGCTAAAGGAGTTGCTACAGTAGTCTACATAATGAATAGAACTCCCACTGCAGCAATACATGGCATAATGCCAGAGGAGAGGTATACTTGTAGGAAACCAGATATTTCTCATTTGAAAGCTTTTGGTTGCATTGCCTATGTTCATGTGCCAGATGAGTTGAGATCCAAGTTGGATCCAAAAGCTGCCACTACCATGAGCCCTCCTTACCGAGTCGAGGACCTGTCCTATCAAATCACGATTGCTAGAGAGATAATAGAAGATAAAAAGGGCAAAGCAGGGATGGCCACCATGAGGCAGTTGATGAGCCACCACTTCAAAAGCGGCATTGCTACTGATTAGTGGTATCAAGATGACCAAAAGAAGCAGGCGATCATCGATGAATTAAAAGCAAAATACCCTAACTCCCCAAATTATGAGTTCAATGAGAATTACATGCGAGAGTGCATCTATTTGGTCTTGAAGCATCATAGATCAAACTTGCGTACTTCCATCGCAAAGTGGAGGGCTAAACCAAGCTAGGAAGACAAAGCTAATTGGAAGTTTTTCAAGAAGTAGAATAGGGCCATCTTGAAATGTGCGAGGGTCAGAGGAGGGTTGCGAGGAGATAGCTAGATGCCATAGGTACTTTGCACTTTGGTGCAGGCGGATGGTTGGCATTCGAGGCAACCATGGTAAGTCTACTTCTTCTCATTTAATGTATTGTTCTATTTGTTTTACTACATATTACATGCACTTTATCTAACTCTCGTAAATTGGATGATCCAAAATGTGTGCACCATTCTTATCGAATTGAACTTTGAGGTCCCGATCCGTGATTGTAGAAACGGACAACAACTATTTTACAACTCCGTCTGACTTGAGAGAAATTGTACCTCTTCCTTTTGCTGGACATTTTGCATCATTGCCGACTACTACCAGGATGTCATTCCCTACCGGATGTAGAGAGGTATACCAATCCTTCTGACTGATCACGTGGCATGATGCACCACTGTCAATAATCCAAGGTTCATCCATAGGTACATGAACTACCTCTGTGCAAATCTCCTCAATTGCTACAAACAGCTCTACTGGTACTACCTACGCACTGTTGCTGGACTCTTTCTTTACTCCGTTCTTCTCATCTGCAATCTTCTTTTGACAATCATTCTGCTTGTGCCTTGCCTTGTTGCAATAAAAGCACTTGATCTTCTTCTTTCTCTTTTTATCATCAGAAGAAGATGGGTTACCATAGTCCTTACCATTACCTTTCTTTGATCCAGCCGAGAAAGCTGAATCTTCTCCAGTCCTCATCTTTTGACGCATCTCCTCCTCCAGAAGCATTGCACTAAAATCCTCAAAGTTGAGGGGCACATTCCTATTCTACGTATTTAGTACCGTAACAAGATCATCATACTTTGGTGGGAGAATTCGTATGCACCTTCTTGCTAGATTCTCATTGGTGATGGTGATGTCAATCGCAGTCATTTGATCGTGTAGATTCTTCACCCTGGTGATGAACTTCTCTGCCATTTTAGACTCAGATAGTTTCTCGTTCACAAGTTGGGTCTCCAGGTTCTGAATCTGCATCTCTGATTCGTGGTCTCATACTGATTTTTCAAGACCGTCCATGCCTCTTCCGTTGTGGTGACATGTTGAATTAATGCCATGATAGAGTCACTTACACTGCAAACAATAGAACACAACGCATCTGCATTTCTTCTTGTCCATGTGAGAATCTCATCTGCAGTTGGTACTATTTGTTGTCTTGCATTGGCTAGATCCGGTTTGGCAACCGGCTTCACGTGCACCCTAGTCGCAGTATCCCAAAGCTCATATGCGCTTATGATGGTCTTCATCTTGAACTTCCAGAGTGGATAGTTAGTGCCATCCAAATTTTCGCTTTCGTCGAACGGTGGCATTCGTAGTCTTCTGGGCTGGTCCATCTCTCACAATCTGCTTGCAAATAGAAATGCACTACCAAATCTTCTTGCTAGATCCCAAGCTCTGATACCATGTAAGAAAACAATACAACATCTATGCTAAACAAATAACAGGATCTCGTACACAAGAGAGAAAAACAGATAGTATGGAGAATCAAAAATTTGATTACTGTAAAATTGATACAATAGATGGCACTGCCTCCTAGCCATGTGCTCCTATGAGAGAAGCTTCGATGGCATGCTGGAAACAGTAGAGGACGGAGGCTGGACGCTAAGGAATCAAGGTTGCTGTAGCCAGTGATCAAATGGGCTTCACGGGCTTGCTCTTATATAGCCACCCCTCGTAGTCGGTTAGACCCAATTGGGTGACCGACCCAGTCCACCCAAAACGGTCGACTGGGGGTTGGTTCCACCGACCACACGATAGAACCGGTATGCAAAATAGAGCAACTAACCTACGTTCGGCCCACAGCCATCTAGGATCATCTGGGGCTCCAAACAGGCCCTGCAACCCAAGAGTGGGCTGCCCCAAGAAATGCTCCATCTACCCTCAGTGTGGTCAGTCATGGGATGCCTTCCCGCACTTGCATGTAGCCTAGTTGGTAGTGTGCCAACTCTATCTGAAGCCGGCCATCAGGCCACACATGGCCCCCATCTGGTGTCCAAACCAGGACCTACCAGATAACCGAGCTACTCAAATGCCTTCTCCTCATATGGGGGGCTTACAAGTAGAGTTAGCTAGTTCCCACATAGTTACACGAGAGTGGAGCATTGATATCTAACAATTACACACCAGCAGAAAGAGGCCACCAAGGACCCTAACATTCCAATCCAACCAAAGCGACTTCTTAAAAAGAAAGCACAAGTGCCTCCACTTCCGCCAAGCAATGAGCAGCCAAGCTCATCCACATCAGCTCTCAAGCCTCAAATAAAAGAAGCTCCATACCCAAATGCAGAAGTGGAGAAGGCTCATTTTCACGCACTTCAACAATGGGTACAAAAGGAACAAGCTCACTTTGAGGCTGAGAAACAAGCTCAATTCAAGGCTGAGAGACAAGCTCAAGATCTAATCCATGACTTGGCCCCACAAATTATTGATATTGTACTCGAGCCTCTGTTCCAACAACAGACTCCACAACATAATGTACCGCCACGTCAACTTGAAGGAGCCGCACTCTCTAGCATCCGAAGTTGCCCTGTGTCAATTCCCATTGGAATCCTCCTACGGAATTTTCCCACTCTCTGGGAGAGTTTCAAAGGATGGATTGAACTCACAAATCCCCCTCCACCTAGGAACGACATCAAAGATATCCCTATGCGGATGGGTGAGAGAGATGACATATGCAACATTACTATGCCTTTGATCCACAAGGCATATAATGAAGTCCAAGCCATAGCGGATGGTGGAGCAAGTATAAATGTCTTATCAAAGGAGCTCTACGATGAATGGGGCCTCTTGCCAATGCAAAAGGCTAAATTTAGCATACAACTTACCGATGATTCACGGGCTAAACCCTTGGGAATAGTGAATGGTGTGTCAACAAAGGTTGCAGGAGTCGACTTTTCCCTTCAATTCACAATCTTGGATCTCCCCAAAAAATCTTATCTGGGATGTTCTTGGTTATGAGAAGCATTAGTCCTCCATGACTGGGGAACTGATAGATTGACAATCCAGAATTGTGACACCACAGTCAAGGTGAATATGGGGACAGGAGCTATAAAAATAATTGTGCATAGAGTGTTGGATGATGCATCTTCAATGACAATCTCAAGCAAATTAGCTCCCATGCAACAGCATGCCATAGCGGGCGATTCACAAAGAAAGTCCAAACGAGGATCGTCAAATTGTATCTTACAAAGCCAACTCCCTCAAAATCAAAGCCACCACCTCTTGAATGGTCCCTGACGGACTAGAAGGAGTATGCGCAACAAATGAACCCCTACTTGGGAACACCTTACTAGTGGAAAAGTTACCCCATAGTTCCCAACATAAGAAGTTTTGAAAATATAAGCTAGATGTGCGGATGAAGCTCGGTCAAGAGCCTTCAGAAAAAGAAAGTAGAAAAGAACCTAACAAATTGGTAAATGAAACTATGCCACCTAGTGCACAGGGCACATGTCAGGCTAGTTCAACACCATCAGAGGCCGATCTTCGAGAAGTGTCAGAGTACTTCAAGAATTACACAAATGGCAGTGTCCCAATAGCAATGCCAAGACCACTAAGAGAATCTGAAGTTCAAGAAACCGATAGCATTGGAGAAACTCCAATCTATGAGGGACCGGCAAAAACTTGCACAATAAAACTTGCCCTTGAAGGGGAGGAAGAAAAAATGGTTTTCATTGGGAAATAGCTTCGATAGGAAGATGAAACCAAACTCAAAGCACTCCTAATCGAATACCGTGACTGGCTAGCATGGTCATACAAAGAGATGAAAGGAATTTCACCAGACGTGGCAGTACACACAATACCTATAAGGGAAGGTGCTCACCCTACGGTATGTGGACCTTCTCGCACAAATCCTAAGTATGGCACCATGGTTTATGATGAGTTGGAAAAACTCCTACATGCCGAATTCATGTACGAGATAGAGCACACTGATTGGGTTTCACCCATTGTCATTGTGCCTAAGCACAACAAGAAGCTCAAAATATGCGTAAACTTAAAGAATGTGAATGCTGCTGCAATTAGGGATCACTATCCCCTACCCTTAACAGAAATAGTGTTGGAAAAGGTGACAGATTGCGAAATATATAGCTTCTTGGATGGCTTTAGTGGCTATAACCAAGTGCAAATTGCTCCTAAAGACCAATAAAAAACAATATTTGCTACAAAATGGGGTATTTTTGCATATAGAGTCATGCCATTCGGCCTTTGTAATGCCCCGGCCACATTCAAGCGAGTCATGTTCATAGCTTTCAAGTCATTTTTGAATAAGTTTTTACAGGTGTTCTTGGATGATTTGTGCATCCATTCAAACAAAAAAGACCACTTCAAATGTCTTGAAGCAGTACTAATCAAACGCAGGGAGTATGGCATCTCCCTAAATCTGACAAAATGCCAATTCATGGTCACCCATGGAGTTGTTTCATCGTTTCTCAACATGGGATTGCAACAACTGACATGGACAAAATCAAAATCATCATGGAATTGCCTCCTCCTACAAATTCCAAAGGTGTATAGGTCTTTATGGGACATGCCGGCTATTATAGAAGATTTATATTGCGGTATGCCATGATAGATAGACCACTTTACAAATTATTAGTGGAATTCTTATGGACAGAAGAGTGTGACCAAGCCTTTGAGCTTTTAAAATGGCACCTAATCACAGCACCGATCCTTATATCTCCCAATTGGGATATTTATTTTCATGTTCATACTAATGGATCCAAGTATGCGATTGGGAGTGTGCTTAGTCAAATTGGTGAACATAAGAAAGACTAGCCATTCTACTTTGCTAGTCAACAACTTAATGATGCAGAGATCAACTATACCACCACAGAAAGAGAAGCCCTAGCAATGGTGTATAGTGTTAAGAAATTTTGGCACTATCTCTATTGGCAAATGATTTTGTCTTCTACACCAACCATCAAGCATTGGTTTATCTTGTGAACCGTCCGTGTACAACATGAAGAATAACCAGATGGCTCCTCTTGCTTTGAGAATTCAACGTCAAAATAGTGGTCCGCAAAGGTGCCCAACACTACATTGTCGATCACATGTCTCGTGTCAAGTCGGCAGAAGAACCCACCGGAGTAGAAGACGACTTGCCAGATGCCACACTATTTCAAATAGATGTTGTTCTAGAGTGGTGTGAAGATATCATTGGGTACTTGATGGCAGGAAGACCACCCCCTAAAATGAAAGCAGTAGATGCCAGAAAACTAATTCTTAAGGCTGTACCCTATCAACTCATTGTAGGACAACTGTACAAGATGGGCAAGGACCAGGTATTAAGAAGATGTGTAATGCCTCATGAGATCATGCCAATCCTAAGTGGAGTTTATGAAGGCATTGCAGGAGGACACTTCCAGGGGGAAGCCACAATAAGAAAAGTCCTCCTCATAGGCTATTGGTGGCCAACAATTTGGGCAGATGCCTATAAATATGTAAAAGGCTGTGATATATGCCAACAGACTACTAAACCATAACACAAAGACTTCAATCCCCTAACGATAGTTGTTGCACAAAAACCATTTGAAAAATGGGGGATTGACTATGTGGGTCCCATCCAAATGGAACACAGGCACGCTACATCATTGTGGCCACTAATTACTTTACAAAATGGGCTGAAGCTAAAGCAGTCAGAAAGGCAGATGCCAAAAGCACAACAAGATTCTTATATGAGAATGTGATCACCCGATTTGGGTGCCCCATTGAAATTGTGTCGGATAGAGGCACAGATTCTGTCAATGAGGTAATCCAAGAACTCTGAGTTGGCTTTATGGCATAATCCATAGAAAAAGCACACCCTACTACACCCAAGGGAATGGAAAGGCTGAATCCACCAACAAAATATTATGCATTATCCTCACCAAGGTAGTAGAACCACAACATTCTGATTGGGCAAAGAAACTGAATGCAGCCTTGTGGGCATACAGAACCACACTCAAGGTTAGTATTGGGAATACACCTTTTCAATTGGTGTACGGCCTTAAAGTTGTGGTCCCACTAGAATTTGTAATACCAAGCCTACACATAGTAGTACAAGAATGCATGGGAGACCATGAATCCTTGAAAGAAAGACTAGTCGCCTACCATGCCATAAGACATTCTTCAACAAGCGAAGGTCACCTTGCAAATGAGAAAGCTTAAGGAGGCATATACATCCATCTACAAAAAATACAAAGAAAAAATGGAAGAGATGCACTCCCAAAAGATAATCATATCCAAGCTTGAACTCCAATTGCTAGTGCACAACAATGAGGCAATGGAAGAAAACACCAATGAAGCCCCACTACAATGCACAATGGTGGTGTACCAAGAGCTTGTGGTTGCTCTACAAGTTGAAGATCACCTCAACGCATTGACAAAATATGAAGAGGGAAGAAGAGAAGAGTGGAGATGAGGAGAGAGGGCACAGCTAGAGAGCACACCACAAATGACTAACTGTACACTAGATTTAGTTGCAAAAATAGAATATCTACAAACCCTTTTAGGGTTAGGGTTAGGGGATCTAACCCTTTCCTTTATAGCACTCTATAAGGTTAGTGCTATGCACATATGATCACATGATGGTGCTATGCACACATGATCACATGATGTTGAGCGTGAACTCTTAACACCTTCCCTCAAGATCAACATCATGAAGTAGGCCTTCCCTCAAGATGATGATTCTAGGGAATCGAAGAAGGACTGAGCATTACATTCCATCACACCCCTTTAATGGGAATGTGCTTCCTCTGCGTCAAACCAAGAGCTAGTCAGTGTTTCTCGAATAGCTCTTTACCGAGTGGTTTGGTAAAGATGTCTGCAACATTCTCTTTGCTATCACAATGGTACAGTGTAATGTCACCAAGTAACACTCTTTCTCTGATGAAGTGCTCTCTGACATCAATATGCTTTGTCCTAGAGTGATATACTAGATTTTTGGCCAATGCTTGAGCTGATTGATTATCATAGTATATTGTCGTTGGCTTTGACTCATCAAAGTAATCTATTTTTGACAATAGTCTTTTGAGCCATATAGCCTCACATGCACCTGTAGTGAGTGCTATATATTCTGCTTCAGTCGAAGACAAAGAAATAGTTGGTTGTTTTTTTGACAACCATGATATAGCACCGTGACCAAGGAAAAATGCATATTGGTCTCATGATCTCCGGCATAGTCACTGTCATAGTATCCATGCAACCATGGATGACTTCCTCTATATTCTATCCCAGACTGTCTTGTACCTATGATGTATCTCAAGACTCTTTTGGCTGCATTCCAATGAGAATATTTTGGATTTGCCATAAACTATGCTAGTGAGCTTATTGCATAACAAATATATGGCCATGTGATTGTCAGATATATAAGAGATCCGATGAGTTGCCTATAGTATCTATCATTGAGTGTAGGCTTTTCTGAATATTTAGTAAGTTTCAATCTCTGTTCCATGGGAGTGGCTGCAATCTTGCAATCTGCCATATGAAACTTCTTCAGGAGACTATCAACATACTTGAGCTGACTCATGAATGTGCTATTTGAATCTCTCCAAAACTCAATTCCAAGACAATAGTGCATAAGTCCAAGATCTTTCATGTTGAACTCTATAGATAAGTCTTGTTTCAGTTTTCTGATGAAGCTATCCTTGCTTCCTATCACAATCAGATCATCTACGTACAAAAGTGCAATAGTAATGTCTTCCCCTTGAACTTTGTAGTAGAGAGTATGATATGCATTGGACTTCATGTATCCCAGATCAGCAAAATACTTGTCAATTCTACTGTACCCAATTCTAGGTGCTTGTTTTAAGCCATAGAGACTTTTCTTGAGATGGCAAACGTTATTCTCCTTTCCTGGTTCAACATAACCTGCTAGTTGTTGCATGTAGACTTCCTCATCTAGGTAACCATTGAGAAATGCATTCTTGACATCGAGCTGATACGCATTCCATTTACTGAGTGTCGCTAGTGATATCAAGAACCGTATGGAATCCATCTTTGCTACTGGAGCATAAGTCTCATCATAGTCGTGACCATATTTTTGTGCAAATCCTTTTGCAACTAGTCTGGCTTTGTATCTTTGAATACTTCCATTTGGATTGTACTTCACTTTGTATACCCATTTGTTTACTATGGCCTTCTTTCCTGGTGGAAGGTCGCATAATTCCCAAGTATTATTCTTATACAAAGCATCCATTTCTTCATTCATAGCACTTTGCCATTCTAGCTTGTCTATTGTGTCTTTGAAGTACACTGGCTCATCTATAGCCATGATGGTAGTCATAAGATCATAGTTGGTGGTTTCCACCTGAATTACTTTGCCTTTCTGAGCATATGTCAATCTAGCTAGAGGTCTGCTTTCCCTAGTAGAGCATCTGAGCTGCTGTGGCTCTACTTGGGGTGTTGCTGGCAATTCTTGCTCTTCTTCATCAACCTGTTCTATAGATGACTGTGAAGTTGATGCTTCTATCTCCTGTGTAGGTGAGTTTTTCCATTCTGATTCCTCATCAAAGATTACATTTTTGGAGATAATGACCTTGTGGTTGATGGGATCATACAATTTGTATGCTTTTCTTTCTTCACTGTAGCCAACCATGATGCATTTGCATGACTTCGCATCCAATTTCCTATGATGATCATCGTGTATGTGGGCATATGCTATGCAACCAAATATGTGGAGATGCCCAATGTGTGGCTTTTGTCCCGTGAATGCTTCATAAGGAGTCATACCCTGTATCGATTTGGTAGGAAGCTGATTAAGCAAGTAGTTTACTGTAGCTATTGCTTCTACCAATACTGATTTGGAAGATGCTTTTCACTAAGCATTGCTCTAGCACTGTCTGCAAAAGTCCCATTCTTCCTTTCAACTCTTGCATTCTGCTGAGGAGTATCTGCACATGTGAATTGTCTTCAAATGCCGTGATTTTTGCAAAAGTTCATGAATGCTGAAGACATGTATTCACCTCCTCTATCTGATCTCATGACCTTGATCTTTCTGCCTATTTGGTTTTCTACCATGGCTTTGAATTCTTGAAATCTGGAAAACACTTCAGATTTCTCTTTCAGAAAGTAGACCCAACAATATCTGCTGTAGTCATCGATGAAAGTCAAGTAGTAAAGTGAACCATTGATGCTGCGGGTCTAGGCATAACACCTTACATCTGTATGTATCAAATCAAGAATACCTCATGCACGAGAGGTACTTCTGACAAAGTTGGTTCGCTTTTGTTTGCCGAAGTAGCATGCTTCGTGAACTTTTCCAAGAAATTGTAGCTTTGGAATCCCAATTGCCATATTCTGATTCCTGAGATCTAACAAGTACTTGAAGTTGATATGACCATATCTCTTGTGCCATTTTGCAGACAGTGGCACCTGTTGCGGTTGAGTTGACATGGCATGCTTATCTGGTACTGTAGCTAGCATTCTGTATAAGCATCCTTCCTTGACACCTTTTGCTACTAGCTGACATCTTTTGGATTTGTCTCTGATAGTGCATTCATCACCATCGAAGATGACTTTGTAATTGTGTTTCGTCATTTGACCTACTGACAGAAGGTTCTTGCTAAGCTTTGGAACATAGAGCACATCTTTCACTAATTCTTTTGTACCAGTGAAATTGTTCATAGGCATAACACTTGTCCCTTGAAATGGATTCGGTATATTGTATGCTGTGTAGATGACATTTTTCTATCCTTCTAATGGCTTCATTTCTGTGAACCATTCCTGATGATTTGTCATATGAGATAATGCACTGCTCTCGATATACCAAGGATCCTGTTCCACTTGGTCGACTTGAAGCTGAAATCCTCTTTGGGATTGAAATCAATGTCTAAGTACTGTATCAGTCTGATGCAATTCCTCACTTGCAAGAAACATATTTCCTTGTTCATTTGCAAATGATTGTGACTAGAATGTCCACGATGATGATTTCCTCTGCCTCGCGAATTCCCTCGATTACTACTGGATTGATCGCCTTGGTCGTACTGCTTCTTGCGGCAATCTCTTTCATAGTGTCCAAACTTGTGACAGTAGTTGCACTGAATGTTTGACATATTGGTGGATGCATTCCCTCATCCTTGAAATCTTCCTCAATTGGAATGATTTCCTCTTTGCTGATTCTGATGTTGTTGAGGATGATGTTGATGCTGACTTTGATTTTGTTGCTGATGATGACCACTTTTTTTATATGATCTACCTCTGCCTTTGCCTCTGCCTCTGCCTCTACTTCTGTCTGAAGCTATAAATGCCTAATCATTAGAATGACCTTTACGTGCTTGAATGGCCTGAGTCCTGAGTTCTTCACCAAGTAGGACTGACTAAAGTTCTTCCAGTGCCGCAATTTGTCGTTGGATGGCAATACTCTAGACTAGATTCTCGTATCCCTCTCCTCGTCTGTTTAGAATGACTTGAACCATTTTTGCGAGGTCCATAGTCTCTCCTACTGCTGCAAGTTGATTGTTGTAGTCTTTTATGTGGAGTACGTAAGCATGACCAGTTTCACTGCTATTGCGGAAACTTTGGTTGATTTGGTTTCTCAGTGTGAGAATCCTAGATCTGTTCTTGGACTCGTAGAGAGCTACGAACATGTCCCATGCTTCTTTTGATGTCTTGACTATGTTGAGCTGCCCTAGCATGACATCTTGCACATTCTGCTTGATCAGGTGATAGGCATACTTGTCTTTCTTATCCCATTCTGCTTGAGCTCGGGCAATGGCAGGATCTGCTACTGGTGTGGAAACTGTCTGTGTAGCTGTAGATGCCATTGTAGATCACGTTCCTAGTGTTGTGACAATAGATGGAGTAGAGAGGCTCTACCAGTGGTTGGATTGTCCAATGTTCTAGATGTAGACCGATCGACATACTTCCATTTGTCCTGAAGCACAAGAATGGTCTCCATTTGGTATTTCCATGTACCATAATTGGAGTTGTCTAATGTAGCAGATGCCTCTGGATTGAGGTTGCTAGTCATAGACATGGTGCAAGAAATGTACTCAAAAGTGTCGTGGAAATCTCTATATGAATCAACTGCAAATACACTATCTATGCCAAGTGAAATCTTTGAATCGTCGGTGAAGATAGAATTGCAATGTATAAAATCTGATTTGTATTACAAGGCTTGTGGCAATGATGCCGGGAATAGCCAAGAGGCTTTACAAGGCTAAAATGATGTGCACAATGCTGCGAAATAGCCAAATAGGCTTTACAATGGTGGCGTGTGTGTGTGAAATCAAATGCTATCTACCCACTGAAACAATCTGCAATGCCTCTGAACTCTAAAGTCTAGTCACTGAATTGATGAACATAAGGTTTCATGTAATGTATTGATGTGAAACCATATGTGAGCGTATAGAATGACTCCGAGTAGGTACTAGTCTAGAATTTCAGGCATGGCTTAGATTGGCAACTTGGGGAATTTCAAAGCGTCCCCTCTATGGTGATCTAGTCTACTCTGATCTAGATCTAAACCAACCGTCGATCTATGAAAGAACAGCAAATAATTCCTTTTCTTTTGTTCTTTTTAAGTGTTGGGTCAGATGCATCGATGTAGAGGCAAATGTGTGTGAAGGAAGTGGTTTTGTCGACGAGGCTCAAATGTGAGTGTAACTTGTGCCAAATTGTGCGTGTGATGTAACGACGTGTAGAGCACGAAAAAACGAGCGACTTTTCTTTTTGGAGCACCCTCAAATTCTTCCTGGATCAAGAGATATGGCTTGATCTAGGTGGGCAAAAGGAGTGCAAATGTGCTCAATGATGATGTGTCAGTGTGAGTCGCATGCAGTGTGATGTGGCACTGTGCCTAGCAAGAGGTGTTCCTGTGGAGCAGTGTGCTGAGGTGGCAACTGTGTGTCACATGAAGTGCCTGTGAGGAGGTAACTGTGCTTGGCAAGGGGGTCTGCCACATGGCAGATGATGAGGTGGCAACTGAGTGGCCTAACTAGGGGTAATGAACCTGACTCGAGGGTTGGCTTAACCAACCCTATCCCCTTTTGCTTACCAGGGTTATGGTACCCAGGTTAACCTAACTAGAGGTGAGGTTTGGATAAGGGGTGCCACATGTGGAGTGGCTATCTGCCACGTGTCCGTGAATGCTATACCAAAATCTTTCGAAGATTCCATTGGGTTGAAGCATTGGAGCAGTCCAATTGAGGCGAGCTATTTCGTCAGAGGCGCTGGCCTATTGAGGTGCCGATTTTGTTCGAGAGGCTGCAAATGATTCCATAGGCCCACTGGTTGCTACCTCTCACAAGGCTATTGTGAGGCCCATCGGTTGATGGAGTTGCCTTGTGTATGGTCATTGCCCCGTGAACGGAAGCGGTTGTTGGAGGTGCACTTGAACTTTGAGGTTGATGGCCCTGACTATTGGCCCGTAGAAGCTACCAGTCATTGTAGCTTATTGCAAGGTGGTGGAGCATTGGAAGCTACTGTAAAGCAGGAAGCTATGGCTGGAACGGCGTTGGAGAGGCGATGGCTCCTGTTGATCGAGGTTGGCGTTGGAGCAGCCCATGGCGGGGCTGTTAGCTGGAGCGTGACCAAGGTTGTGGTTGTTGGAGTTGCCTCAGGGAGGCTCGTCGAGGGAGCATGCTGAAGGAGTCGGTTGGTGATCACACGTGAGCCTTGGAGGTGGCTGAGATGAAGACCTTGATGTGTTGTAGCTTGAAGGTTGTTGCGGCAGCCAGTCGTTGGAGCTATTGTCAGCCGGTTGTTGGAGCTCAAGCAATTGTGATGCTGTAGAAAGTCACAGGCCATGAAGGCACTCCTTTCGTTGTGATGGAGGCACTGAGAGCCCGTTAGGAGTCGCTTGGTTGAAGGACTGGCCCGTGTGCATGATTTGATGCTGCTGTTGAAAGTTGCGCATCGTGGCTTGATAGAAGTGTTTGTTGGAGAGGTCCGTTGGTGGGCAAAGTTTAAGAGCAAGCTTGGAGGCGGCTGTGGAGCGGCAGATGGAGTGCTCATTTATGGCATCCGAGAGTTCCTAGGTGCTGCTTTGTTGGTGAAGGGCTGAGCACGGCAGGAGGTCAGAGCTTCAGTGCTAAAGGCATGGATGGGATGCCAGGCAGTGTTACAATAGAGAATTTTCCTCTACTGTGTGAAAGCGAGGCACACTTACACACACAGATGGCCAAGTCCGTAGTTAGAGCTTCCTGTAAATCAAGGACTTGACTCAAGGAGAAGGGCTTAGAGTCCACGGGTCGAGTGCGTTGCTGAGACATAGCTTCGAGAGCTAGAAGGTCAAGGTAGGTAGGAGGTTGCAGCTTAGGCTATGGCAGCTAAGAAGTCGATTTGCTTCAGTTGAAGGCTTGGACCATTGTCCTGAAGTTGATGTTGTCACGATTGTAGGAAGCTTTCAGGAGCTTTAGTCAAGCAGCTTCAAAAGATCTCTCTTTCTCCCTCATAAGCTCACAAGTACCTTTGTTTCTCTCTCACACAAGCTCTTGTGAAAGCTGAGATCTTTTCTATCAAAAGAAGCAATGAAACCAAATGAATAAAGGGAGCTCTCTTTAAGAAACTCTCACAAATCTCTCCAAGGAGATGAACGGAAATCTTCTTTCAATGGACGGAATTTTCTCTCAACAGAAGAGAATGGAAGTTTCTCTATCAAAGAAAGCGAAGGTTCTCTTAGCGAAAGAGAAAACTCAATCTCTCAATCACTCTCACTCTCTCAAGAATCACAATGCCTCAGCGAAAGGCAAGGGAGCTCTGATACCATGACAAAATATGAAGAGGGGAGAGGAGAAGAGTGGAGATGAGGAGAGAGGACACAGCTAGAGAGCACACCACAAATGACTAACTGTACACTAGATTTAGTTGAAAAAATAGAATATATACAAACCCTTTTAGGGTTAGTGTTAGGGGATCTAACCCTTTCCTTTATAGCACTCTATAAGGTTAGTGCTATGCACATATGATCATGTGATGGTGCTATGCACACATGATCACATGATGTTGAGCGTGAACTCTCAACACGCATGTGTGCTTATTCAATGGAAGCAACTCCAAATCAGGATCATATCTGCTCATCTAACAATCAAATGGAAACGTTCCATAGGGACCAGAACTCTACGCATAATTTCCCAAGACTTGTCTGAAGATGAGAAAAATATCTTCTGCATGTCTACACATGCCGGGTTTATAGCACTTAGGACAAATTCTTTCATTGCATATGTATGTCGCCTCATGGGTAGCCCTCCCCTCAGGGTTATTATTGGTTTGTTGCCATTGCTACAAAGGCCATCACTATTATTTGCAAGGCATGACATAACCGACATCCCACCCATGCAGTTGATGATCCCATCGCAGCAACAAAAAGAAGTGTCGGAAGATGATAGGGCCTATCTCACATCCAACTTCCCATATCTAACCACTCTCTATGCCAACCCCATAAACTCACTTACCCTTGCTACTACCACCCTCTTAACCTTTCCCAAGCTCCATCCTAACATCTATTCCCTCCATCGTCTCTTTGCTCATGCCTCTCACCATTTTCAACTAACCCAACAGTCACAAACTTATGAACCCCTCACACCTAGCATCTTCCCTTCCCTTGCTAATCCTACCCTCGAGGATTACCAAGCCACTCAAACCATTCGCACAGTTCTTCCCCCCTCCCCTCTGCTCCCCCTTCCACAACTAATACTCTTCCATATTTCTCCCCCATGTCCCTAGATTCTCTCCCTAGCTCATCATCACCTCCGACACTACTTGTGCTTCCATCAGCAGGAAATGACAGTATTTGATTTTGAATATCAGGATCCGAATAATCCAATTCGTACTCCCATGTCAAGTTCCAATGATGGGTATGATTTTGATGAGTACCACTTCCCAGTAACCCTATCAAGGAATCTTAGAGCAAATATCCTAATATGAAAACTCGAGGTGGATGGCAACTTCCCTACCAACCTTCATCAGTGAATCTCTAACAGGACCCATCAAGGTCCATATCTGAAACCACCGCGCTGGATGTCAAAGCTATTTTAGATCCATTTTATAGATATTTTAGTCATATTACTCCTTGTTCAACAATTTCTTAACCACTAGACACGTTCTTGGAGCTATTTTAGTTCCAAGGTAAGGAAAATGTAGCATTTACAATTTATTATAGTTTCCTTGCAACCACCACACTAGTTATTGGAGTTATCATAGTTCTAAAGCACCGCTCTGGTTAGTAGTGTTGGTTATTTTCACTACAGTAAGAATAGTTTTTTTAACAATTTCTTGTGCAACGATCCCTATGGTTGCAGTAAAATGTAAACGAGGGCAGAAATATGCCATTTGTTCTTCATTAGAGCCACTTTCACTACCGAAGTAATAGCCAACAATAGTTTTGGTGATAATGGTACTACATTGAAATTGAAACAAAAGAAATTATATTAAGAAATTACATCCGAGAGTTTTTGTGATAATAGTATTACATCAAAATTGAAACAAAATAAATTACATCCGAATCAAACATTTAACAAAATAGATTACATACAAAGATGCTAGCACTTTGTTTTTGTGACACTTCTTTAAGCACTTGTCAACACCACCACTATGGTAGGACTAGGACCTGGCCTTGTATGCAGGGGACAATACAAGCACCTCATAGCGCTATCGAGTTGTTTCACTCCACATCTCGCTTCTGCTGCACCATTTTAGCGTTTCTCGGCTCACCTTTGGTGAATTACGCGATGAATAAGTTCATTATTATGTCAATAATTTGAGATCTAAGAAGCTTGCTTGTAATTAGCTTGTTAATGAGGTATACTAGATATTCACATCTAATAAAGAAAAATAATATTTACTTCTCATCACACCTCAATCCAACTAGCCCAAGCCCTACATGGTCCCAATAAACACCTTTTCTAGCTCCATTACTGGCAATAATCATATGCAAACAAGTTTTTTTTTTGCTCTAGGTATTATAACAGGTCCATACAACCTTAGGAGATCTGCAACTTCTCTCTTAAGGGTTCGTGGATCCTAGAAGTGCGATTGGAAGCACTGCCTCTCTAGTCTGGCCGATGAAGCATATCCTCTGCTCAAGCATGACTGCATTGCTGGTCTCATAGTGAAGATGGGTCCGAAAAAGACAAAGGCGTATGATGAAACTACCTCAATAGGTGACCCATCAAATATGAACTACTCCTCATGCATGACGGCTCGAGATGTATAGAAGATCATGACCTTGGTTTTACCCAGGTTAACCTTCAAATCATGAGACTCACAAAAGGACTATAGTGTGTCAAGTTGTCTCTGGAGTCCCTCTACTGAGAAAGACAAGAGAGTCGCATCATCTGCACAAAGCAATATCCAGATCAGCGTGCCCCCGCCAGAGAGCAACCTACCCCCCTATGTTTGCATCAGTATCTCAAGCTCATCAATGTAGAGGCCAAACAAGGTAGGCGATAATGGACACTCTTGTTTGACCTTGATAGTGCTCGTGATCTCGTCTGTCCACCCAGATCCTACCTAGACTTTGCCTGAAACTCTCTTGTAAAGTGCCATGACAACCCAGATGATCTCCTAGTCATAACTCAAGTCTTGTAGGCACCATATGGGGTGGCCTCTCGGAACCATGTCAAATAAGTACAACAAGACATGTCATGATATGAGTACCAAGTTTTTTTGAAATTAGTATGCTAATCAATGGGATTAGTCAAGAGAAGAAGGATGTCACTGAAATCTGAGTCATACTGAGTGAAATAGTGAGAAAAAATGCTATGATAAGTTATAGGTCATCACCTATACTCAACACCTTCGGGGCTGCGAAAATCCACAAAGCAACAATAAACGCTTTGCTTCCGTGCCCTCGCCTCCTCGATGATACATCTGAGCTTGAGAATGTGGTCCATGGTCCCATGATCACGTTAGAATCCCCGGTCTGTCCTGTTGCTTTAAGTCCAACACTCCACAAATTTGCTGACCTCAAAATCAAGTACTAATGCATAAACCTTGGACATGACATATCCAATCATAATGGTCATGTAGTTCTTCGGGCTCATGGAATTCCCTGCCTTGTGGATGGGTGAGATAGTGTAAATGATCCAGTGCGTGGAAAACCCAAAGAAACAGCTTCATTAAAGAGCTTTTCTAAGATCGAGGCTAGGATGTTAATCCCATATGCAATGAACTCAGTGCATAGCCTCTCATGATTTTTCGCTCGACCATTATGAAGTTGCTGTAATCCTTCACCCCCCCTAGTGAAGAGGGTGCAGGATGTGCATATGTGAGAGGTTAGGGACTGGTTGATTTGGGATGTCATAAAGTGTGCATGCATAATCAAACCAGACTTGAGTGTCAGTGACTGGTGAGGGGGACCGTCCTTCTAGAAATCTCTACCAATAGTCCTTAGAGTTGTTACTAAACAAAATGTTTAGTAGCTCCTCCTCGTTTTGATGAACGAAGTCTAGTTTCTTTCTACGTACCAGCCTATGGTACTCGTGTAGCGTATCTAGTTCACTCGGAAGAGTATTTTTGGTTTTGAATCTGAGCTGACAGCATAAATCCTTACACTCATCATTGTACCATCTATTACAAGGTACGGTCCTAGGGGGTGGTGGACGAGTGGAGCGAGTGGTGTGGGGGAAAGCGTGAAGGGTAGCCTCGTGTAGTGAGCAGGTGACTAAGACAGCATGATCCTAAAAGGGGTATGAAGTCAATATAAGCGAGAAGTATGTAAAGACAACCATTGTAAGTAGGTGAGTGATTGCGGTCAAAGCATATATCATGGCAGTGCGAGTAAGAACTCGATGGGGTGGAAGGTGCTATGCGATGTGGAGTGGAGATGCTAAAGAAAAGACAAGTGTGATCAACCCCTGGAGGGAGAGGTGCTACAGTGAAGTCAGTGATGTGAGATGTGAAGACATGGGATCCCATGATGTAATCAACAATGTTGGAGCATCCCCCATGTGGAAAGCACGTGAAACTATCAAGTGGGCCATCTGTCAAGACCATTATAGACAATGAGAGCATGCATCCTGCCAAGGTCTAATATGGCCTACCCATAAGATGTGAATGGACCTCGTCTGTTAGGTAAAACAAACAACATACTTGCCTCCTCAAGGTCAATGTCTAGTAGTAGAGTGGAATCATCCCTAAAGTCTCATCTTGTTCTTGAAATGAATAATTTTCAGCAAAATCTATGACAGAGACGATAGTGTCATGGGGAAAATTGGCAAGGCATGTCCTGAACTGCTTATCCTGCCACTTGGCCCGTGAAATTGTGAAGCACATATTTTGGGGTGGATTGAACCATGTGAACTATAAGCTCCCTTGGTTGAGTTCTCTTATATGACAGTAGCCATCTCTTTTTATCGGATCCTTCAACATTGACATTTTCAAATCTCCTCCATTTTAGAGCAACACTGTTGTCTTTCCTCATTTCATTTCGATAGATATGAAATGTGTTTTTCTTCATCTTCAAACTACAATGCTTGCATGTGCCACAAATTCATTCAATACGGTGCCACTCATGGTCTCTCTTTGGACAAACCACTACTACACACGGATCCTATTGCGATGTTTAAGTATCGACGTTTAGCATGCACGGGGCGTTAATCATCGGTATGGGAAGCGCGTCCTGTAAAGCATCCCTATATAGCGCCTTTAAGCAAACGTCGCTATATAGCGATGATTTCTAAAGTCGCTATATAGCGACATTTATCAGAAATGTAAGTGTCGCTATATACTATATAGCGACACTGAGATACTATTTTATAGCGATGTTTTCTAGAGAGCTTTTTTTACTCATATAGGCCTTAAAAGTTAGTTTTTTCCAATGACAAAATTTTTAAAATTTTCATACATGTTTGATCTTTTGAGAGAACAAAAGTATGAGAGCATGTACATCAAGCCTTTGAAGCTCATATATTCATGTCCAAGAGATGAAAAAAATCAATGAAGAGCATTTACATCAACTGTTTCTCATCTTAAGCCAAGTCTAAACGTGCCAAACAAGTCTATCTCTAACTCTATACCGAGTTGATCTCCTATATCATCATCGTACTCTAGCATCGTACGTTCACCTAAAAGTACTTGATCATCTTCTTCAATAAAGTGTGGTGATTCTTGATGATCGTTGTCTTCTTCCTCAATATCGTGATCTCCATCTTCCTCCTGTGCGATGTCATTATGTGCATCTTCCTCTTGGCTCATATTGTGATCTTTATCTTCTTCGCTAGATTCATCGGGATCAATTGGATCCGGCATTGGTAGTCTTGGGGGGGTCACTCATCATATGTAACCCTATCACATGAGTTCAACAGAAGGATTTTTTTTTTTCTAAAATTTGCAGAAATAAATATACATAAGGGACTATTTAAAATAGTTTTGGAAAACATTTACAGATTTGTATAGAAAAGGGGTTCATTTTATTAATGAAATTTTTTACAGACAAGGGACTTTAAATATATGCCTTGAATGCACGTGATATAGAGGGTTTATACATAGTGACCCCCCCAAGTTGGTAGTGGCATCTCCATATCCACATCTCTATCTTCAAAAATTTGCTTACTTTATGGTGCAACTTGGATCACGTACCACCATCTTGGATCAGAACGATTCAGATGAAAAACCACCTATATTGAAGATGGGTGCAAATGTCGTCAATTATATGTATGAAATTATGTTTAAGTACATGTATCAATGGATATTTAAAAACAAAAGCTTTGATTAATTAAATCATTAGTATGCACCTGCTCACATTGCTCGAGAAGAACAAAAGTATCACTTTCATCGGTCCAAAGTTTAGTGGAGTCTATTGTGAAGAAACTCCTACTATCTTTTCTCACTATCACATGGGGACCGTTGTAAATAGTTCTAAACCATTTTACATCAAGAATGAAAATACTAAATTGTCTGAAATCAGCTTCATAGATTTCGCATATGATTCCACAATAATCCAACAGTGAGGAGAGAAGATTGGTATCTGAAGCACTTGCTCGGCTATATTGTGTGAAGTTAGCCATGACTCCACAATCATACGTAACTCTCTTTGAATCAATGCGTTCCACGCAAAAATGTTGTCCATATGACCATAATGCACTGTACTTTTTGTACTGTAAAAGAGCATCATTAAAACAATGAAGATGCATCTATTTTATAGCATATATTGCCACAAATAATTACTTAATTACGTCAAGAGATAAGAAACTTACATGCATCATAACTCCAGATGATAACTCTCACTCGTGCTCGTTTATTGTCTCTCCATCGCGTTCGGCTTTACGTAGAGCTAGTTGTAGCCAATCAAGTGACATGTGAGTGCGGAGAAGAGCCAGATCCCATGGATATGGTTGTGATCACCTGTACATTACTCTGAGTCTCGTCCTTGCATTTATTCTTTCTGCTTTGGCCACTTCATATCTCTCAATCCACTTCTGCATCTCAGGGCTATTGAGGATACAAAACTTATTGAATTTCTCCATTTTCTCTTCGCTCATCTTTCTTTCAATCCCTTTTCCTTGGGGAACGTCGCCAACGATGCGATCATCATCCTTGTTATGCCAAGCTTGCGGCATATCGGCATCCGTGGATGCAAGAAACTCCGTGATATATACTAATGACTCTTGCACAAGCCATCCCTCTACAATGCTTGCTTCTGGTCTTGCTCTTTGTCTTACAAATCCCTTCAAAGTTCTCATAAACTGCTCGAGAAAAAACATCCATCGACTATGAACGGTACCTGCAATAGCCACCTCATCAACTATGTGCATAAGCAAGTGGACTTAAGTTGTCATCATGCTCGAGGAAAATTGCTTCTCAAGTAAGCGTACAGCTTTGATGGATTCCACCCTAGCCTACTCGATGCTCGACATGGAGAGCTCTTTTTGAGATATCCACCTATTTCACATGTCCATGTAAGATATTTTCACAATCAGTCTACAGATTAATCAGCTTAAATTGAAGAAAATGCAATCAATGCGGTTTGATAGTAAGCATATCTCACAATACCATTGATCTTCAATATAGCATTTCTAACATTTTCTTGTAAGCACCCTTTTATTGTAATTGGGAGGATGAATTATCAAAGAAACAAAGAAGTCATGATGTCAACAATATAACATAATCATAATTACGCTAACGCTTCACGATTATCGGTACACTAATTCTACATCTTAGAATACCTATAAGACCTTGTGCCAATCATGGGACTTGAGCCCACTAAGCTTATTGTCCTTTGAAAATGCTCCTTTCAAGCAACGCATGTACCCTGTCGGTGTTTGAAAAGAGGCAATATCCGCCTTGACCGCTGCCTCCTCCCTTTAAGATTTCATGTAAATATAAGATCTTGTCTCAAGGTTTCGTACCACAACGGTATCCTATATTAACCACGAACTTAAATAGCTTTGACTTACCGATAATCCATCAACATGTGCAACACCAATGGTGGGTACTGGTTCAGGCTCCTCCCCATACGTCCGCAAGTGGCGCATGATAATACGACGTTGATGTTGTTCTTCGTGCTTGCAATGAGTGCAATGACAATATAACCTCTCCGTAAGCCACTTTGTACTCCCGGGCATTGGTGCATCATCGGACGAGCTTCCACTCATCCCTTCCATCTACACTTATAAAATCACAACATAAGTTGCAAGAAAATATATTAATAGTTATAAAATAGCATCTATGATCTTCTTTTTTAACTTTAAACATAACGTTTTGACCTTTTATGTCGCTATATAGCGACAATTTGCTCTGTTTTGTCACTATATAGTGACGCTGTGGATTAAAACCCGAATCTCGCGATGCGCGGCACTTTCTTTAGCAATCTCTATTGTAAGCTACAATCTCTCCTCCCACCTATTTTCGATGACCTCCCACTCTATTCTCCACTCCTCACCACTACTCACCCCTCTCCTAACACTTGTGCTCCCTCTCCACCCTTCTCCCTCGTTGCTTTCTTGAAAAGAAGTTTTTCAAGAAGGTGAGTCTCTTGGAACAATGTAGGTTCATTTTTTGTAAGATTTTGTTTTGTGAGTGTTGAAGCATGTTTATCCTTGTATTGCTAAGGCTATGTGCTAGTTTTCGTGCTTGATTTCAAAGGATTGAAGACAAAAAATGAAATTTTGTGAAAGATAGAAGACTCACCTCTTCTAGTCTTTTTTGTATTTCTCTTCCTTCTCTTTCTTCTTGTCTCCTCAATCAAATCTCTTTGAGAAGTTGCTTCTTTAAACTCCTCCTTCACCTAACTAGTTATTTGAAAAATGGTATGTTTTCTCTCTTTTGTAGGGCCAGTCCACAAAACATCGAGCAAACGGTTGGAATTCGAGGCAACGGTGGTAAGTCTACTTCTTCTCATTTAATGTATTGTTCTATTTGTTTTACTACATATTACATGCACTTTATCTAACTCTAACTCTCGTAAATTGGATCCACAGCAAGCTACGATGGGTCGTCTTCCTGCAAATGTAGAGACGCGATGCGTGTTTCACATAGGAACAAAGCCATGGTTTATTGAGCAAGAGGCAATGGGAGTGACGGTCGATTGGGCTGAGGTGGCTGCTCGCACGGTATAAGTCTACTCCTACTTGTAATCTCACTTTTTAAATTGTTTTATTCTTTAAGTTCCAATCTAATTTTCAATTTATATGGTTCACTCTTAGGGTCAAAGCTCGAGCATCCCATCATCGGAGGCAAGCAATCACCAAGGCCAGGGATCAAATGCACGTGAGAGGGTGAGGGAGAAGGCACAGCTCACGAGGACCAAGGATCAGGCCAACAAGACGAGGATGAGGACGAGGACGATGAGGACAATTTGAATGAGTAATTTGAATGAGTAGCAATATTAGTAGTAGTAGTAGTAGCAGTTTATTTATACTTCGCCATGTATATCATTTTGTATATCCACTCGTTTGAACGATTTTGTATCACCCTTTTAGAAAGGGTAATTTTGTAATAAACAATGTTGTATATGTTTGACATGTATATGCGTTTGCTGCTCGATCATTTCATTTGAGCGATTTTGTATCACCCTTTTTGCAAGGGAAATTTTGAAATAATTTTTTTTTTTGTAATTACAATTAGTGGGGCAAAACAAGGCTTGCTATGGCCCTATTTAGCCCCACTAATGCTTCTTTTTTAGTTATGTTAATCGTCACTATATAGCGACATTTACTAGTGTTACTATATAGTGATGATTATCAATGTTGCTATATAGTGACGTTTATTAGCGTCGCTATATAGCAACCGTTCTTTTTCGACGCTTTTAACGACTTTAATAACGATGTTTGCGCCCATTTAAAAAAAAAGTTTAATGTAAAAAGCATCGGTATTTTTATCGAAAAAGGGCCTATGCCTTGTAGTGAACCATTGGCTCCCGCAAACTCGACCTTAGGCTACAAAACCTTCTCTTCCTTGCAACATGTGATGAGGATCTAGGTGGACTATAGATTGCACATTCATCGAGAAGGCATGGGCAGCAAGCCCCATGGAGCAATGCTCCAACATGACCAAGTCTCAAGTCATTCATAGCTTGCTGGGATGGGTCAAAGTCTACGTGTGTTTTGCAACAACAAACATTCCTGCTGTCTTTGAGTTTCCTGACATACCAGGGCTTACAATGCTCAAAGCTCCTCTACCCAATTTAAATGTCCAGATTTTGATATATAAACTTGACATACAACTCCGTCTGCTCTCGCTTATCCTGCTAGCTGGCCATGAAATTATGAAACACATATTTTAGGATGGATTGAACCACATGACCTATAAGCTCCCTTGGCTGAGTGCTCTTATATGATAGTAGCCATCTCTTTTTATCAGATCCTTCAACATTGACATTTTCACATATCCTCTATTTTAGAGCAACATGGTTGTCTTCCCTCATTTCATTTGGATAGACATGAAATGTCTTCTTCATGAGCTGAGCTTTAGATTGCAATGCTTGGATGTGCCACAAATGCATTCAATGTGGTGCCACTCATAGTCTCCCTTTGGACAAACCAATGGCTCCAATAGAGACCATAGGCTACAAAACCTACCCTTGCAACACATGGTGAGGATCAAGGTGACTTACATACTATGCTTTCATCGAGGAGGCATGAGCATCGATCCCTATGGAACAATGCTTCAACACGACCATATCTCAAGTCATTCTATGTGTGTTTTGCAACAACAAACATTCCTGTCTTTGAGTTTCCTGACGTATAAGGGCTTACAATTCTCAAAGCTCCTCTGCCCAATTGAAATGTCCAAATTCTGATCTATAAACTTGGCATACAACTCCATCTGCTGACCTAACATGCGGGAACAATAGAATAGTGAGCCCTCTTTTAAATGGAGCAACAGTACAGTGATCCCCCCTTTTGCACTATTAAAACAAGAAAAAACACATTCTAATTAAAGTATATAATGAAGCAAAACAATTTTCAGCCACCATATTAGTTTAGGACAGTCCTTGGGGTGCCAACTCAATATGTAATATGTTAC
Source organism: Dipteris shenzhenensis (assembly GCF_047967505.1). Classification (NCBI taxonomy): domain Eukaryota; kingdom Viridiplantae; phylum Streptophyta; class Polypodiopsida; order Gleicheniales; family Dipteridaceae; genus Dipteris; species Dipteris shenzhenensis. Next base: position 51,052,127 of record NC_141606.1, read on the forward strand.
TACCCTCGTCCAAAATATAGGGTATGGGGAGACAAGGTCCATAAATAGTATGCATGGATTTCCTTAAAATTTTTCAAATATGCAAGGGAAAAATATGAAAATTTCATGTCCCCCTTGCAACAAAATATAAGGTATATACCTTCAAAAATATGCAAGATTTTAAGATTTGTACATATTTTTCATAATATGTGAGGTCCAAGGGGGGGTTCTTTTGGATGAGGGGGGGTAAAACAAAAAATACATTAAAGTATGAAAACCCATCTCCTCTCAAATTAATGTAACTTTTTCATGTATTACCCGAATTTCAAGGTGTAAAGACATATTTGAAGCTCTTTTAGTGTAGAACACAACCATGTTAATTTGAATAATTTCTACTCATGGCATATTGTTAAATTCATTTCATACTCAAGATTTTGATAGGTTTTCTTACTAAAGGGAGTTGGCGCCCCAGGGGATAGTCACAATTTCAACTATCGAGCTAGTTTAGGATAGTCAAAATTTCTATCATTGGGCTAGTTTAGGACACGTTAACCACCGGGAAGGTTTAGGACACATTTAGGACAGTCATAATTTCAACCATCGAGATGGTTTAGGACACCGTCAGACTTTCAACCACCGGGCTGGTTTAGCCTGACGGTCTCAACTTCACATATTAGATAATAACAAATATATTGTTTTCATTTCTGAATTTCACAATTAGAAAATAACAATATATTGCCTTTCATTTCTAAATTTCACAATTTTAAGACCAGTAACTATTGTTTTTTTTTAACCAACACCAGGCATTGTTTTTTTTTAACCAACACCAGGCTAGTTTAGGACAATCACATTAAGTCCAAGCCATCCCGGTCTACTGTCTAGAAGTAGTGGTATATGACCCAAATAGTAGCATATAAAATTTAATGAATTTAAGTACTAAGAAACACAATAATTTCAACCATCATGTAATGCCTCATGAGATCATGCCAATCCTAAGTGAAGTCCATGAAGGCATTGTAGAAGGACACTTCTAAGGGGAAGCCATAGCAAGAAAAGTTCTCCTCACAGGCTACTAGTGGCCTTTGAATATGTAAAAGACTGTGATGTATGCCAATGGACTACTAAACCACAACACAAAGACTTCAATCCCATAACAATAGTTGTTGCATAAAAACCATTTGAAAAATGGGGGATTGACTATGTGGGTCCCATCCACCAGCATAGCAAAAGGAACACAAGCATGCTACATCATTGTGGCCATTGATTACTTTACAAAATGGGCTGAAGCTAAAGTAGTTAGAAAGGCACATGCCAGAAGCACAGCAAGATTCTTATACGAAAATGTGATCACCCGACTCGGATGCCCAATTGAAATTGTGTCAGATAGAGGCACACATTTTGTCAATGAGGTAATCCAAGAACTCTTGTTTGGCTTTATGGTAATCCATAGAAAAAACACACCCTACTACCCCCAAGGGAATGGACAGGTCAAATCCACCAACAAAATAATATGCATTATTCTCACTAAGGTAGTAGAACCACAACATTCTGATTGGGCAGAGAAAGTGAATGCTGCCTTATGGGCATACAGAACCACACTCAAGGTCAGTATAGGGAACACACCTTTTCAATTGGTGTATGGACTTGAAGCTGTGGTCCCACTAGAATTTGTAATACCAAGCCTATGCATAGTAGTATAGGAATGCATGGGAGACCATGAATCCTTGAAAGAAAGACTCTATCAATTGGAGAAGCATATAGAAACAAGACTAGTCGCCTATACTAACATGACAATAGAAAAACGCATAAGAAAGGCATGGTTTGACAGAAATCTTAAAGCTAAAGACATCAAGGAAGGTGACTTGGTCCTGTTATACAATGCCAAAGTACACAAGGGGAAACTGAAGTATCTAGGTCAAGGACCCTACTGAGTAAGAAAGATGAATCCCATAAGAGCTATGCTGTTAGAAACATTGGATGGAGTCCAATTCAACACAATAATAAACGAGAGCCGACTGAAGCACTACTACTTCAACACGCAAGCCACCCCCGACAAAAACAAAGATTTGGGAAACCAAGTCTCACAAGCACTCACTAGCAAATGCATGTTTTTGCATCTATAGTTTGCACTAGATTGTTACATGCACACTCACTATCATATGCATGTTTTTGCACATTTAGGAAGACCTAATCAATTTTGTATTAGGGATGATTGAGTCTTAGTTTCCCTATTAAATCCCACAAATAAGCATATAGTTAGACATATCACGTGCACTCATATGATTTTGCATAGGCACATAATAGATTGCATCAATAATAGTATCACAAACTTTCATTCCATACTCTCAAAGCATGCAATGAATTCACAAGAAGGACAAGAAGCTATGCCAAAACTCAAGATGAATTGGAAAAAGAGTCTACAGCCTCAGCAACGAGACCCTCGCCAAACATTGATCATAGCCGTCTCCTATATGCAAGAATATCAGACTTGCATACAAACTTATCTATACAAGCTCAATGATACGGGTGCATTTGCATCCAACATGTATGCAAGATAGCAAGAAATGCTAGCCTCAATAACGAGACCCCTGCCAAACCTCTTTCCAAGAAGATTCGATGGTAGAGTCCACAACCTCAGCAACGAGATCCCCTCTAAAATTCACAATCGTCTACCCCTCCTTAAGAGGAGATAAGCTTCCTGACTACAGACCACAAATTGTATGGTGCAAAAGCATTACAACAGGAACAACTCGCATGCCATAAGCTCAACATCCACTAGGTTACACATATGGCATCCCAACTTTGAAATCAAAATAAGCCATAACCCGAGGACGGGTAATAAAATGGATCTGGGGATATGTTGTCTCTGTGCCAACATGGACTTAAGTAGAACAAAATGTGTGTGTAGAGTAGCGGCAAAGCTCCGCTTGTACTTGCATAAGTTTAGGAATACTCCCTCTTAGAAATCCAACTTGCAAGTTCTACATGCAAGTTCTACATGCAACTCCTACATGCGAGTTCAACATGTAACTCCCACATGCGAGTTCTATATGCAACTCCTTCATATGAGTTCTACATGCAACTCCCGCATGCGAGTTCTACATGCGAGTTCTACATGTAACTCCTACATGCAAGTTCTACATGTGAGTTCTACATGCAAGTTCTACATGTAACTCCTACATGCAAGTTCTACATGTGAGTTCTACATGCAAGTCCTACATGCAACTCCTACATGCGAGTTCTACATGCAACTTCTACATGTGAGTTCTACATGCAACTCCTACATGCGAGTTCTACATGCAACTTCTACATGCAAGTTCTACATGCAACTCCTACATGCAAGTTCTACATGGAACTCCTACATGTGAGTTCTACATGCAACTTGCAAATTCTACAAGTAGAGAGAGAATGTCTTACAATTCCTACATGCAGAGAGAGAAGGTCTCCAACCTGTATAAATACCCCATAATGGAATGAAGCCCACACTTTGGGGGGCATTGTGTTGAGTTCTACTTTGGTATTCCAAGCAATTGTCTCAAGTGTCCATGCTTCCTTGCACTCCACATCCAAAAGCTTGTCCTAACCTTGTAACTCCTCCTCCCCTCTCCTCCAACCTTGCAACCCATCCTCTCCCTCTCCTCCTCCCTCCCCCTCCTCCCTTATCCTCCTCCCTCTTCCTCCTCCTCCTCCCTCCTTCTCCTCCTCCTCCCTCCTCCTTCCTTCTCCTCCTCCCTCCTTCTCCTCCTCCCTCTTCCTCCTCCTCCTCCCTCCTTCTCCTCCTCCTCCCTCCTCCTCCCTTCTCCTCCTCCCTCCTCCTCCTCCTCCTTGTCCTCCTTCTCCCTCCTCCTCCTCCTCCCTCCTCTCTCTTCTTTCCCCCATGCTCTTACACCTTCTTCCTCTCCCACTCCTATGCTCCCCCTAAACCCTTAGTTCCTCAATTCTTAACCTCCATAAGGGATTGGTGAAGTTGGAAGCCATATACCCAACAAGGGTTTAATGCATTCATTAGCATGAGGACTCCCTCATTGGATGTCGAAGAGATGGTTAATACACCACCCTAATTGATAGTTGAAGGCAAAAAATTATTTACTTGTACTTAGGTCTACCCTAGTAGAGGTGATATAGAATCCTCGTTATTTGAAATGGGGAATACATGCCCATAGGCACATGGTGTACATTGCTATGGCATTGTGCATACCACTCATGGCATTGTATCCCCCAAAGAAGTTATTGGCAAAATTATAGTAGTAATTTTGGAGGAATGAAGCTCTAGTAAATATTCTCGCTTGGATCAGAGAGATGACAGATCAAGGCATGATAAGAGACATAAAAAGTTTTTCAAGACATTGCATATACTTACTCATGTTATAGGGAATCTTATATGAATATATGAATAGATCAAGTGTGGATACGTTTTAAATATTAGGGAAGGACATTTTATACTTGGGACTAGTGACTAGTATAGGAATTATGGAGGAATGCCAGAGCACTATGGCCTTGGCCAACCAGTCCTTAGTGGACCAATCTTTCCATAGGGAGACTCTTTGTTTTGATAACAATCTTCTTCCTCGTTCCTCTACTAGTAGTTACATGGTACACTGAACGGAAGCCTGCTTCTCCCCTAAGGTAACCCACATGCCTCCCAATGTTGGACTATTGTATTCTACATGATTATAACTCTCTCCTACCTTTGGGAGTTTCATATGTTAGGAAGAGATAGGCACGGTAATAGCGTGGACAAGAGCTCCTGAGAGTGCCCATATTATTTTGCTTCGAATAGAGTTGAACTCTGTTGTAACTAGTGTTTCTTTTGAACGTGGTTTGGAACTCCTGCCTCAGCGAGACGACTGTCGAGATGCTCCACCACAATCCCTGACTTGCCCTCTATGAGGGCAATATGCTTTTACGACTATCAAACCTAAAACAGCAAGAGCTCCTGAGAGCATCCGAAATGCCAGTATTATTTTGCTTCGAACGGAGTTGAAATCTGTTGTAACTAGTGTTTCTTTTGAACGTGGTTTGGAACTCCTGCCTCAGCGAGATGACTGTCGAGTTGCTCCACCGCAATCTTTGACTTGCTGTCTATGAGGGCAATATGCTCTTACGACTATTAAACCCAAAACAGCAAGAAAATTTGAGCCTTTGAGTCTTGAGAGACTGCACGCTGTATTTGCAAACTGTGGAGAGAGCCTGCATATACCGCAATAGGGATTTACCAGTTGGGTTTCTGTCACTATCTCCAAACGGTTTTCTGGATGCAAAATAGGAGCACTCCAGCTGCACGCATGGAAACGTCTGACACTCCAACTACACCCATGGAACACTGTTGTTCCGAGTCTCTTCTTCCCTATTAGGTTCATCCAATCGATGCTTAGATCCTTTGATTAAGTATGCCGCACCTAGGACTGGTAAATGACCATGAGGCAATGGACATAGCTAGCAAAAGAACTTGTCCATGGGAAGTTTCCAAAAATTTTACAGTCTGTATATAAAAAAAGTGGGCTCAATTGCCTCTACGGCACTTTTTTTTTGAGACTAGCCTTTTCTACCCATTTGACATGTTTTTGCAACTCGGGTCTTGACAATGGATGCGTGCTTGTTTTCTATGTACCTGTTCTCCATGCCCTCATTCTTTAATCTTAGCAGCCAGCTTGGTACTAGTCTTTCAATGTTGATTCTCTGTCCTCAAACATTGTTTAATTTGTAGAGAGTGTGTTTATGTCAATGGGAAGTAGCTACTTGTATACTCAGTTATGCCTTGACCTAGGGAAGACGACAGTCTCTTATGTCTGCGTCCAACAGCTCACCACGGTCACCCTAAGTACTGTGCTGAGTGTATTGTCATGAAATCACTTCCTTCTAGTAGACGATGGACAATGGTGGAGCTTAGGTGTCTTCTAACGTGGAAATGAAAAGGATGAAAGCATTAGAGGTGTGGAAAGTTGGAACTAAGACCAATTAAGGTCAGCTTGTACACACACACATATGGGTGATGCCAATCGGCACACCTCTTTGTAATCATCACCTTCTTGGTCCTACAACATGTAATCAAATCAATCGATGATTATGACTATTCTACCTTTATGCGTATACTCTATTTTCCACATGGTATCAATCGCCAGTCAATGGGTCCAACCCAGCCTCGACTTCCGCACAACCTGGGCCTGCTCATCCTCCTCACAGATGGAGTGACCAGTGAGCAATCAATCTTGAAAAAGCCTTCAGCGTCAGGACATCTCAGCAAAGCAGACAATGATCTGCATATCAAAACTGCAGACACCGATCTGCAAAACCAAAAAATAGACCAAGATCTACGACACCCCAATAAAAGATCTGGCGATGACGATCGTCAAGGGTTTCTCCTGCCAAAGAAAGGAGATGATGAGGGACCAAAATTGCCCTCAATGATCTGTGGAGACACAGACCCGCACCAGCCCTCAACGATAGGGCGAAATCAAAATGCAGACAAAGCTATGCAAAAACAAGAAGCAAACAAAGGTCTCCGAAAACCCAAAGAAGGCTACCTCCAATCCAGCGTAGGAGCAGAGAAAGAAATCAAACTCCTACCCACAAATGAAGAAGTGAACAATGGTAGCCTCCCACGACACAAAGTAGAAAGTGAATATGCCAAAAGCCTCGCTTCGACAATTCCTTCTGATCACCCAATTTATGCCCCTTTCATTGAATCGCATGCATACCCATGGGCAAATCCCAAGGTTAGAAAAAAGACTTCCCTTTTTCTATGCATTACGATTACTACTCTGTTTCATCCTGGGGAAACAGACGTTCGACCAGACACCTATGCTACGTATGCGATTAACCCTGGTGCAGAAAATGCCCAAGACAAACCTGTACGAGAAGATGATGGCAATCAAGAAGAGCGTGAAGACACAAATGTCTCATATGAGGATGATCATGAAGATCAAGACCAAGCAAATGACGATCAAGAGGATCAAGGCGATTGTGACCCAGATGAATTCGACGACCAAGACAATGATCCTGGAAATGTAGACGGAAGTGAAGATGCAGAAGACAGCCATGACCAAGAAGATCAATACGAAGAAGACCAGCAAGAAGAACGTGACCAAGAAGATGATCTACAAGAGGCAAATCTTGATTTTGACGAAGACGAAGGTGATGATGACGCTGATCATGATGCTGACCAAGATTACAGAATGATGACGACGGCGGAGGTTCTGACGAAGATCCAAACCATGACCACCATGAAGATCCAGATGACAGAAATGCTCCAGAAAATGACGCTGATGATGGTGAAGCTGGTAGTGAAGATGGAGCTGATGACGTGCAGGATGCATCAGACGAGGACCTTAATGATCAATCAGACCAAGATGATGATGATCAGGACAAAGATGATCAAGAAGACCCTAAAGAGTCTTTTATTGTAGCTAAAGATGAAGACCTTCCCTTCCTTTAGTTCTCTCCCTTGAGGGGGAGAACTCGTGAACAAGCTCGAGAACAGAAGATGAAGATTGAAGATCATGCAAGAGGAAGAAAGACGAAGAGCAAAGTCTTCATGATGCTAATCATTCAAGCTGTATTAGATCCTAGTTGAATTCTATTCATACACATTGTTATTTAATTGGCGACTCATCTCCACGTGAAAACTGGTGAACACAATAACACTCACACACTCTATTACTCTTCAAGACCTTATTAGTCTTAAGGGGGAGTGTAGGAACTAAGACCAATTAAGGTCTTGTACACACACACATGGGTGATGCCAATCAGCACACCTCTTCGTAACCGTCACCTTCCTCCTCCTACAAGATGTAACCGAATCAATCGATGAATACGACTATTCTACCTTTATGCGTATACTTTGTTTTCCACAAGAGGGACCTCCAACAGATCAACTAGAACTTCTAGCAGGTTGGATTGTTCCTCTGCCATCACCTAAAACTCAAAAAACTTGCACCAAAGCTCATCATCACACTACGTAGAGTTTTGAATGCACTTGCATTGAGGGGTTTTGCTGATTTTGGCTTGACTTTTTGATAGCAAATAGTAGACAAAATGAAGGCCCATGAACCGTTTCTTGGGACCCTGAAGGATCTCCCAGAATAAGAGTTATAGACTTGTGAGGCAGGAATCTATGTTTTGTAATTGGGAAAGGATGGAGTCTTGTTATATGAACTAGGGCTTAAAAGTGGTAGATATTTTATTTGAAGAAGGCATGAATTAATTTGTGGATTGGTGATAATGGAAGCCATACACCCCGCAAGAGTTTGATGCATTCATTTGCATGAGGACTCCCTCATTGGATGAAGAGATGGTTAAAACACCACCTTAATTGATAGTTGAAGGCAAAAAATTATTTACTTGTACTTAGGTCTACCCTTGTAGAGGTGATATAGAATCAACATTATTTGAAATGGGGAATACATGCCCATAGGCACATGGTGTACATTGCTATGGCATTGTGCATACCACTAATGGCATTGTATCCCCAAAGGAGTTATTTACATTAGTAATTTTGGAGGAATGGGGCTCTAGTAAATATTCTCCCTTGAATTAGAGAGATGAAGGGCTGATAAGAGACATATTGGAAAAGTCTCCGTGAGAAGATACTGTGACCGATGTCGAGTACCCTGAGCAATGAGTCGATGAGTGTGATCATGCTGAATGATGCAAGAGTGTGCATTGAATTCTACTATGATTCCATGTCAGTAAGACATGCCACGGAAACAAGATCATGCTTTAAATGTGGAACACCATGCAAGCGAAACACTTCACCTATGCTGAGTTGAAATACCACATCACCAAATCACTCAATTATATGTTCTGAATCGTGACACATTTGAACTGTGCGCTTTGATGAGCATGTCTTGTAGGAGACAAACCAATCCTTATGGTATGTCATATGCTGATTGGCCCCTGAGTCGAGAATCAGGCTATCAATCATTCTGACATTTGCACTTTGATCAAGTGTATTCAATTTATGAACATTGTGCATGCGAATTTTGTCATCTGTAGCTCCGATCCCCGATCTGAATTCCTTGACCTGCCTTTCAAGATCTGCAAGCACTACTACACACGGATCCTATTGCGACTTTTACGTACCGACGTTTAGCGCCCGCTTAGCGTTAATCGTCGGTATGAAAAGCGGGTTTCGTAAATCGTCGCTATATAGCGACAGTTGCTAAAAGTCGCTATATAGCGACACTGATACAAAATATTATAGCGACGTTTTTACAGAGAGGTTTTTTTTTTTTTATAGGTCTTAAAAGTTAGTTTTTTCCAATGACAAATTTTTTTAAATTTTCATACATGTTTCAGCTCATAGAGAATTAAAAAATGAGAGCATGTACATCAAACCTTTGAAGCTCATATATTCATGTTCAAGTTGGAGATGAGAAAAATCAAATAAGAGCATTTACATCAACTGTTTCATCTTGAGCCAAGTCTAAGGCGCCAAGCAAGTCTATCTCCAACTCTATAGCGAGTTGATCTCCTATATCATCATCGTACTCTAGCATCGTACATTCACCTAAAAGTATTTGATCATCTTCTTCAATAAAGCTTAAGTGTGGTGATTGATCTTGATGATTGTTGTCTTCTTCGTCAATATCGTGATCTCCATCCTCCTCCCGTGCGATGTCATTATGCACATCTTCCTCTTGGCTCATATGGTGATCTACATCTTCTTCGCTAGATTCATCAATTGGATCCGGCATTGGTAGTGGCATCTCCATATCCACATCTCGATCTTCAAAAATTTGCTTACTTCGTGGTGCAACTTGGATCACGTACCACCATCTTGGATCAGAACGATCCGGATGAAAAACCACCTATATTGAAGATGGGTGCCAAATGTCGTCAATTATATATATGAAATTATGCTCAAGTACATGTATCAATGGACTTTAAAAACGAAAGCTTCGACTAATTAAATCATTAGTATGCACTTGCTCACAGTGCTCGGGAAGAACAAAAGTATCACTTTCATCGGTCCAATGTTTGGTGGAGTCTATTGCAAAGAGACCGCTACTATCTTTTCTCCCTGTCGCATGGGGACCGTTGTAAGTAGTTCTAAACCATTTTACATCAAGAATGAAAATAGTAAATCGTATGAAATCAATTTCATAGATGTCGCGTATGGTTCCACAATAATCCAACTGTGAGCAGAGAAGATTGGTATCCGAAGCACTTGCTCGGCTATCTTGTGTGAAGTTAGCCATGACTCCACAATCATACGTGACTCTCTTTGAATCGATGCGTTCCACGCGAAAATGTCGTCCATATGACCATAATGCACTGTACTTTTTGTACTATAAAAGAGCATCATTAAAACAATGAAGATGCACCTATTTTATAGCATATATTGCCACAAATAATTACTTAATTACGTCAAGAGATAAGAAACTTACATGCATCATACATCCAGATGATAACTCTCGCTCGCGCTCGTTTATTGTCTCTCCATCACGTTCGGCTTTACGTAGAGCCAGTTGTAGCCAATCAAGTGACATGTGAGTAGGGAGAAGAGCCAGATCTCGTGGATATGGTTGTGATCACCTGTACATTACTCTGAATCTCGTCCTTGCATTTATTCTTTCTGCTTTGGCCACTTCATATCTCTCAATCCACTTCCACATCTCAGGGCTATTGAGGATACAAAACTTATTGAATTTCTCCATTTGCTCTTCGCTCATCTTTCTTTCAATCCCTTTTCCTTGGGGAACCTCACCAACGATGCGATCATCATCCTTGTTGTGCCAAGCTTGCGGCATATCAGGATCCGTGGATGCAAGAAACTCTGTGATATATAATAATGACTCTTGCACAAGCCATCCCTCTGCCATGCTTGCTTCCGTTCTTGCTCTTTGTCTTACAAACCCCTTTAAAGTTTTCATAAACCGCTCGAGAAAAAACATCCATCGACTATGAACAATACCTGCTATAGCCACCTCATCAACTATGTGCACAAGCAAGTGGACTTGAGTTGTCATAATGCTCGAGGGAAAGTGCTTCTCAAGCAAGCATACGGCTTCGATGGATTCCACCCTAGCCTTCTCGATGCTCGATATAGAGATCTCTTTTTGAGATAGATCCACCTATTTCACATGTCCATGCATATGTAAGATATTTGAGATATCCACCTATTTCACATGTCCATGAAGAAAATACATAATGCGATTTGATAGTAAGCATACCTCACAATACCACAGATCTTGAATATAGAATTTCTAACATCTTCTTGTAAGCACCCTTTTATTGTAATTGGGAGGATGAACTATCAAAGCAACAATGAAGTCATGTCAACAATATAACATAATAATAATTACGCTAACACATCACTATTATCGGTACACTGATTCTACTTAGAATACCTATAAGATCTTGTGCCAATCATGGGACTTGAGGCCACTAAGCTTATTGTCCTTTGAAAATGCTCCTTTCAAGCAACGCATGTACCCTGTCGGTGTTTGAAAAGAGGCAATGTTTGCCTTGACCGCTGCCTCCTCCCTCGTAGAGAGGATCCACGTTGCTTTCAGGAGGACAACTTTTCCCGAAGCATGCACTTGGGGCCACAAACGAGACATCCTATTCATAGCACACAAGTCTTCTCGCACTCCTCTCGAGTCCTTGGAACCAACCAAGTGTGCCCAAATAGTAGCAGCCACATTCTTGAAGATATGCATGGGATCCAAGAGATGATTGATTTGTAACTGACCCCAATAAGGAAGCTCGTGAAAGATCGATAGCCTCTTCATACCAGGAGGAGGTTCCTCTCCATTCGCCCTCCAAGCTTGAATCCAATCACTTGCCTTCAAATATGATGGTGGTGGATCAAGCTGACCTCCACGTGCGAGATGGTCGAGCGGAAGGTATCGAGCATGACCTTCATAGACATTTTTCCTCATATGTTTGGAGTAGCGTACAAGCGATTTCAGAGCCGGTCCACAAACAGGACAAGCATGGTACCCACTTGTAACAAGTCCTGCACGCGTGCATGAATGTGTTAGTACAAGACATGCATGCAAAAGAGAGTAAAAAAAGCATAATCCCTCATTGTACATGTAAAGACACAACCACGTACCTGCGCACTCTCCATATCCTGGGTAGTCATGCATGGTCCACATCAAGATACCCCTGACCAAAATATCATTGGTCTGTCTAGGAGCTCTGGAAATATCAAAGACCTGCACTCCTCTCCATAATATCTGTAACTCCTCTATCAAAGGTGCCATGTACACGTCCATGTTTTTTGCCTTGTACTTTCCTGGCACAAGTAGTGCAAGCATGAGGTGTCCCTTTTTTATTGTTAGCCATGGTGGGATATTGTAATTCACCACAACTATGGGCCATGTCGACCAAAATGTCGAGCGTAACCCGAAAGGATTCACGCCGTCCATGGCTAGCCCAAGATGTAAGTTGCGTGGCTCCCTCGCAAAGTCCGGCCACTGATTATCTATGTGCTTCGAAGCTGCACAATCTGCGGGAATCCTCAATGTGTGATCAGTGGACCGATGAGATGCATGCCATGTCATCAACTCCGCTATGGATTTGCATCGAAACATGTGTTGTATTCTTGCAATGATGGGAAAGTGTCTTAAGACCTTTACCGGTATCCGCTCACCCTGCAAGTCATCTCTATATCGTTGTTCCCCACACTTTGGACAACTAGCCAAATCTCCATGCTCACGACGAAAGAGAATACAATCATTACGGCAAGCATGGATGGTATCATAATCCATACCCACCGTTGTTAGCATCTTTTTCGCTTCATCTCTTGATGCGGGCATGGTATTTCGTGTAGGCAACATCTTTTGGAGCAACCTATGACAAAGACAGTATCCAAATGATGATTCTCAAAACAAACAATATCCAAACAATGAGTCAAATTAATGCAAGGGCTAACCTCATTAAGGCCGAGACACTTGTATCCGACCACCCATACTGTACTTGTAGATTCAAGATTGAGAGACAAGCACGTAGTTTAGACATCCTAGCACCCTCATACAATTGTGTTGATTGCAACTCTCACATTTTGACCTCAGACTTTGACATCATGTGTACGTGGGATGTAGTGCCCCTAAAAATGGAATCCATCATGTCGACCATACCCTCGTCATCATCCGGGAGACGTCTTGCTGAAAGTGAGAAGGTATATGTGTACCCTCGTCACCCTCCTCATCCTGTTTTAAGATTTCGTGTAAATATAAGATCTTCTATTTCCTGGTATACAATAAGATTGCGAACTTAAATAGCTTTGACTTACCGATGATCCATCAACATGTGCAACACCAACGGGGGGTACTGGTTCCGGCTCCTCCCCATACATCCGCAAGTGGCGCATGATAATACGACGTTGATGTCGTACTTCTCGCTTGCAATGAGTGCAATGACAGTATAACCTCTCCGTAAGCCACTTCGTGCTCCCGGACGTTGGCGCATCATCGGATGAGCTTCCACTCGTCCCTTCCATCTACACTTATAAAATCACAACATAAGCATGAAGAGGACATATTAACAGTTATAAAATAGCATGTTTGAGCTTCTCTTGATGCCACATCAAAAAAGTGACAGTAAGCGTCGCTATATAGCGACCTTTGCTCTGTTCCGTCGCTATATAGCGACGAATAAGCGTCGCTATATAGCGACGCTGTGGGTTAAAACCCGAAACGCAAAACGCGCGGCGTTTTGTTCATACTATTCCCTAATCTCTCAAGTAAGCAACCCAAAATCTCCTCCCACCTATTTTCGACGACCTTCCACCTATTCCAAGCGACCTCCCACTCTATTTTCCACTCCTCACCTTTCTCCTACCTCTTGTACTCCCTCTTTATCCTTTCCCCTCTTTGGTTTCTTGAAAGGAAGTTCTTCAAGAGGTGAGTTTGTTTCAACAATGTAGTTTGTTTGTTTGTTAGCTTTAGTTTTGTGAGTGTTTCTTCTTGTATTGCTAAACCTGTAAACTAGTTTTCATGCTTGTTTTGAAAGGATTGAAACAAAAAACGAGATTTCAAGAAAGAAAGAAAACTCACCTCTTTTTTATGTATTTCTCTTCCTTCTCTTTCTCCTTGTCTCCTCAATCTCCTCCTTTCCTTGTCTCCTCAATCTCCTCCCTTCAAGAAGTTGCTTTTGTAATCTCCTCCTTCCACTAACATCTTATTTGAAAAAATGGGTTGTTTTCTCTCTTTTGTAGGGCCAGTCCACTACACCGAGCGGGACATACTATTTCAGGTAAGTGCTTCCTCTTTTTTCCATTTATTATTTTTGTTATTTGCATTGGCCTGCAGCTAGCGCCTTAAGCGCTAGCTGCAGTGATGGGCGTAGGAACCCTCTCTTCCCCTCCCACTCTTTCCTTCTTCCCCCTTCTCTTGTTCTCTTTTTTCCCCCTTCTCCTTTTTCCCTCTTCTCTTATTCTCTCTTTCCCCCTTCTCTATTTCCCCCTCATCTCTTTTCCCTTCTCTCTTTCCTTTCCCTCTTATTCTCTATTTCATTTCCCTCTTATTCTCTTATGCTTATGCTTCTCTCATTCCCTCTTCTCTCTTTCCCCCTTCTCTATTTCCCCCTTCTCTCATTCGCATAAGATCATGCTCATGCATGAGCATAAGCATGAGCTTATGCTTATGCTAATGCTTAAGCATGCACATAAGCATAAGCTCATGCTTATGCTCATGCATGAGCATGAGCTTATGCTTAAGTTTCCCCCTTCTTTATTTCTCTCATTCCCTCTTCTCTCTTTTCCCCTTCTTTATTTCCCCCTTATCTCATTCGCATAAGCTCATGCTCATGCATGAGCATAAGCATGAGCTTATGCTTAAGTTTCCCCCTTCTTTATTTCTCTATTTCAACATAAGCTTATGCGGAAATAGAGAATGAGAGAAGCTTATGCTTCTCTCATTCTCTATTTCCGCATAAGCTCATGCTTATGCATAAGCTTATGTTGAAATAGAGAAGGGGAACGAGAATGAGAGAAGGGGGAAATAGAGAAGGGGGAACTAGAGAAGGGGAAATAGAGAGAAGCTTATGTTGAAATAGAGAAGGGGAACGAGAATGAGAGAAGGGGGAAATAGAGAAGGGGGAACTAGAGAAGGGGAAATAGAGAATGAGCTCATTCTCTATTTCCGCATAAGCTCATTCTCTATTTCCCCTTCTCTAGTTCCCCCTTCTCTATTTCAACATAAGCTTATGCATAAGCTTCTCTCATTCTCTATTTCCGCATAAGCTCATTCTCTATTTTCCCTTCTCTAGTTCCCCCTTCTCTATTTCAACATAAGCTTATGCATAAGCATGAGCTTATGCGGAAATAGAGAATGAGAGAAGCATAAGCTTATGTTGAAATAGAGAAGGGGAATGAGAATGAGAGAAGGGGGAAATATGCTTCTCTCATTCTCTATTTCCACATAAGCTCATTCTCTATTTCCCCTTCTCTCGTTCCCCCTTCTCTATTTCCCCCTTCTCTCATTCTCGTTCCCCTTCTCTATTTTCCCCTTCCCTATTTCCTTATTTCCGCATAAGCTTATGCTTATGCATGAGCTTATGCGGAAATAGAGAATGAGAGAAGCATAAGCTCATGCTTATGCTTCTCTCATTCTCTATTTCCGCATAAGCTCATAAGCATGAGCTTATGCTTAAGTTTCCGCATAAGCTTATGCTTATGCATGAGCTTATGCGGAAATAGAGAATGAGAGAAGCTTATGCTTAAGTTTCCGCATAAGCTTATGCTTATGCATGAGCTTACGCGGAAACTCATTCTCTATTTCCGCATAAGCTCATTCTCTATTTCCGCATAAGCATAAGCATGAGCTTATGCTTATGCTTATGCTTATGCTCATGCATGAGCATGAGCTTATGCTTAAGTTTCCGCATAAGCTTATGCTTATGCATGAGCTTATGCGGAAACAGAGAATGAGAGAAGCTTATGCGGAAACTCATTCTCTATTTTCGCATAAGCTCATTCTCTATTTCCCCATAATGAGCTTATGCTTATGCTTATGCTCAAGCATAAGCATAAGCATGAGCTCTCTATAAAATGGGAAAAGATCACATCCTATGCAGATGCATCATGCCACATGAAATTCCACTCCTCATCCATGAAGGCATGAAGGCATTGTAGGAGGACACTTTACATGGGAAACAACATCAAGAAAAATCCTCTTAATAGCAAGATATTGGTGGCCAACCCTTTGGGCAGATGCTTATGCCTATGTCAAACGATGTGATGTATGTCAAAGAACAATCAAACCTCAACACAAGGATTTCAACCCCCTAACAATAGTTATTGCTCAACAACCATTTTGTCAATGAGGTAATCCAAGAAATTTTGTTTGGATTTATGGTTATTTACAGAGACAGCACACCTTACTATCCCCAAGGAAATGGACACGCTGAGTCCACCAATAAGATAATATGCATTGTCCTCACCAAAATAGTGGATCCCAAGAGATCTCTCTAGGGCAAAAATCTTAATGCAACCATATGGCCATATCAAACCACACTAGAGGCAGTTCTAGATTTATGCCTTTTCAATTGGTGTACGGAATTGAAGAAGTGGTCCCACTAGAATTTGTCATACCAAGCCTATGCATAGCCATGCAAGAACACATGGATGACCATTAGTCTCTCAAGGAAAGACTCTATCAACTGGAAAAGCATACAGATAAAATGCTAGTTTCCTACCATGCCATGATAGCAAAAAAAGGAAGAAGGAAGGCATGGTTTGATAGAAACCTTAAAGATAAAGAGATTAAGGAAGGTGACCTAGTTTTTCTCTCCAACACCACAGTCCACAAGGGCAAACTCAAATATCTAGATCAAGGACCTTATAGAGTCAAAAAGATGAATCCCATTGGAGCTGTGCTACTGGAAACATTGCATGAGTCCAATTCACCACAACAATAATGCGAGCTGACTGAAGTGCTACTACATCAACAAGAAAGCCATCCCTGCCGACAATAATGAATATTTGGGAGTCCAAGTCTTCCATAGCTAGCTTTAGATTGTATCGCGACAGCTCACTAGCATATGCACATTTTTGCACATATAGGTAGACCTAATTAATTTTAACCTAGGGATTAGAAGTGATGATTGAGTCTTAGTTGCCCTATGAAATCTCACAAATAAGCATATAGTTAGTCCCTACTTTCCCTACTTAGTGTGAAGAGAGTGGGAGAGAAGGAAGGAGTCTCACTTGCGGCTTTCTCACATACACAATGGGGGAATACACATAAAGGTCGAGGCTGAAAATAGTTTTCCTCTTGTTAGTTGTAAAAGCCAAAAGAACTCTCTAAGTACAAAAGGAATAGGTGAACCCTATATGTGGGTCTCAAACCCAACTCAGCTAACCTAGGTGGCATACTAACTGAGCCACTAAGTAGAGTACATAAAGATAGCTATCATCCACCTATTATTCATGGGTGGTGTACCAATCGCATCTGTAGCTAACAAGTCGGTGACATAAATGCACAATGGTCACCTTGGCATATCACGAGTGGAGCTCGATATCTCAACACTCCCCCTTGAGCTCAATCCCAATTTATGCACACCAAGCATGTCTCTGAACTGGCGTAGCTTCTCTGCGCCCAATGCCTTCGTGAATATGTCAGGTACCTGATCCTCTGTGCTGACATAAACTAGATCAATAAAACCTACTAGAACCTTCTTCAGCACATAGTGATAATGCACCTCAATGTGCTTTGTTTTAGCATGATAGACTGGGTTATTTGCCAAGTGTATATTGCTCATGTTGTCACAATAAATGATGACTGGCCCATTTGTAGACTGATGCATATCATAAAGTAGCTTACGCAACCAAGCTACCTCACATGCAGCCATTGTTGCACCCTTGTACTCAGCCTCTGTGCTTGACAAAGCAACTGTAGGCTGTTTCTTGCTGCTCCAAGTGACTGTAGCACTCCCAAAAGAGAACACATATCCACTGGTAGATCGTCTATCAGAAATACTACTAGCCCAATCACCATCAACGTATCCAAACCCCAATCTCATAAAATAGTCCATACTACAATGTGGACTTCACATACGTCAGTATGCATCTAGCCACATCCAAATGTGGTTTCCTTGTAGCCTGCATAAACTGACTTACCAAACCAATAGCATAGCTCAAATCTAGCCTGGTAATGGTCATATAAATCAAAATTCCTACTATGCGTCTGTACATAGTAGGCTCTTCTAGAAGCTCACCTGCATCTGTGCTCAGCTTCACATTCTGCTCCAAAGGAACTGAAATATGCTTACAGCCTGTCATCCCATATTTGGATAGCATGTCCAATCCATACTGCCTCTGCAAGAGCCATATCCCACTTGTGGATCTAATCACCTCAATGCCCAAGAAGTAACGCAACTCTCCCAAATCCTTCATCTCAAAATTCTGCTTCAATAGCATTTTCACATGAAGGATATCTTCATCACTATCACATGTGATGATCAAATCATCAACATAAATGACAAGTAGCATAATACCTTTCTCTGTTTTTCTCACATAAGGAGAAATATGCCTTGGAAATCTGAAAGCCAATAGTGACAAGATACTATCCTATCTTGTCAGACCATGCTCTAGGTGCTTGCTTCAAGCCATACAAGCCTTTCTTCAACCTGCAAATAAACTCAGGATGAACAGCATGAACATAACCTAGTGGCTACTCCATATATACCTCTTCTTGCAAATAACCATGCAAGAAAGCATTCTTTACATCCATCTAATGTAAAGACCATCCCTTTGATGTAGCCATAGCAATGACTGCTCTTACGGTTGCCATCCTTGCAACCGGACTGAATGTTTCTTCATAATAAATGCCATATGTCTGTGCATACCTCTTGATAACTAATCTTGCCTTGTATCTGTTCACAGAACCATCTGCATTGTGCTTCACCTTATAAACCCACTTATAGCCAATTGCATTCTTATCTTTAGGCAAAGGCACCAATTCCCATATAGCATTTGCTTCAAGGCATCCATTTCTTCATCCATGGCTTTCTCCCATTTTTCTTTTTCCATGGCTTGCTCAAAAGAAGTGGGTTCTGGTTCATGTATCACTTTGACCATATAGGCATAGTGAATGGCTGTAAACTTCCATCATATTTCAGCCTATCCACACGATACCTAGCTCTGGTAGACCTACATAAAATAGGCTCACTACCAGGTTCTCTCAAAACATCCCTTGTCTTCCTTACTGCAAGTGTAACAACAGAAAGAATACCCAACTCATCATCAAGGCTTTGTTTCTGAGCCACTGGATTCATGATCCGCATTAGAGTGACTTGCATTCACATCAACCATGAGCTAATCTACTTTCTCTTTTCCTTTTTGTGATGCTTGCATACCACTATCTACATTGCTTTGAGGAGATCCTCTTGATCTCAATCTGCTTGTCCATGGTAAAGTATGTGAACCACTGCTAGAGGACATTATAAGTCCACTAATATTTTGTGACTGCTACTGTGAATTCTATGCAGCATTACCATTTTGTGCATCTACATCATCAATCACATTTACTGGTCTATACTAGCTGCTTGTCTCATAAAAAACAACATCTCTGCTCATTGTAAACTTATGAGTAGAAGGGTTATAGCATCTATACCCTTTTTGCTGTAGAGAATAACCAATAAAGATGCACTTCTTAGATTTTGGATCCAACTTGGATCTCAACTCATCTGGCACATGAACATAGGCAATGTAACAAAAACTTTCAAATGAGAGATATCTGGTTTCCTACCAGTATACATCTCCTCTGGCATCATGCCATGTATTGGTGCAATGGGAGTCCTATTCATTATGTAGACTGCTGTAGCAACTGCTTCAGCCCAATAATAATCTAGTAGGTCTTTTTCATTGAGCATGGCATGAGATACCTCTCTAATATGCCTATTTTTCCTTTCTGCAAGTCCATTTTGCTATGGGGTATGACTGCATCAATATTTTTACTTTATACCATGGTCCTGCAGGAACCTTGCAAACTGATTTGAGAGGTACTCTCCCCCTCCATCTGACCTTAGGCATTTTATTTGCAAGCCTGTTTCTTTTTCAACCATAGCTTTAAAAACTTTGAAATGCCCAAACACTTCACTTTTCTTGTTCATAAAATACACCCAAACTTTTTTGCTGTAGTCATCAATAAAAGTGACAAAATAATGACAGCCTCCAATACATGCACCTTTAGTAGTCCACACATCTGAGTGGATTAATTCCAATGGCCTCTTACTCTCTTGAACATGTCTAGGAAATGGTTTCCTTGCCTGTTTTCCAAATTGTCAAGCTTCACATACCTTATGCATTTCTGCAACCTTGAACTTAGGCAATCCTGCATCAATATTTTGGGCCTGCGTTAATTTAAGTCGCTATACATTAACATGACCAATGCGTTTATGCCAGATATCAATATCTGCAACTACATCGGTCCCATGTGCAAACATTGCTGCACTCAATTCAGGCATGTCCGCATCCAACGTAAACATCCTGCCCTTCTTCTTCCCTTTTGCTATCAAGTGACCTTTATTTTTTATATTCTCAACAAAGCGTCCATGAAGATTAAATCTGACCTGCAAGCCCTACTCAACCATTTGACCAACAGAAACTAGGTTCTTGGTGATATTTGGGACATGAAATACATAAGATAGGTAATTTTTTTTCCCATCCTGCATAGACAAAGGAATTTTACCAATCTGCACAATAGGATGTGCAGTATCATCACTAGTCTCCACAAATCCTATTCTTTCCATTTTCCTTTTGCATCCTGCATCCATTTGGCATGACTTGTCATGTAGTTTGATGCACCTGAGTCAACGTACCACACATCATTGCTTTCTTTTGCACTTGTCAGAGAATTGGTAATGTGCTACACCATAAACAGGTGCTCATTTCTATCATCACCCTATCTACTACAGGATGCATAATTTTTCTAGTCATGATGTCATTCTACTTTTTATAGCAGTCTTTAACCATATGACCCATTTTACCATAGTAGTAGCATTCAACATTGGTTTTTGCATTTTGACCTCTCTGTCATCCACCACGACCTCTTTGGCTCCCCTTGCCTCTAAGGTTACCATGTCCTCCTCCATAGGACTGGCTTTCTTGAATTTGTTGCATATTCTGATTTTTGCCATGGCCTCCAGATCGGCCTGCTCTACCTCTGCCTCTACCTCTTCCAGCATTTGAGTAGAAGACAGTTTATTTTAAAGTTCCTTTTGAAGAAGATGCACCACCATTTCTCTGCTCTTTAGATATTAGAAGAGCAATCAACTCCCCAAAATTAGGAAAATTCTCACAGACAATTCAACTCCCCAAAATCAAGAAAATTCTCACGGACGGCAATGGATGTCCAGAACTGTGCATAATCCTTTCCTAGACAATTCAAGGTCACAGAAACTAAATCATCATCTTCCACTGGCGACCCAATGGAAGCAAGTGCATCTGCAATCTTCTTCACCTTCATGTGGTAGTCGTTGATGCTCATATTTTCTCTTTGTAGATTATGCAACTCTTGCTTGAGCTGCATTTTCTTGGCTTGCGTTTTTGTGCTATACATTTTTGTCAAAGTATCCCATGCCTCCTTCGGCGTGCTTGCATCCTGAATATGCACAATCATAGAATCTGAAATAATGATAGATAGCTAGTACATAACTCTTCTGGCTCTCTCATGCCAGCCTTTAAATGCCTGCAACTCCTATTGATTGGGAACGTTAGGAATAACTGGTTCTTGTTCAGCTCCACTAATGAACTCCCAATAGCCTTTTCCCTTAAGGAAATTCATCATTCTAAACTTCCATGCTTGGAAGTTGTTCTTGTCGAGCTTTGTAGTGACAATCTGTGAAAGAGCATTAGACGCCATTACAGAACATTGCAAAAATATTATGTCACTACAAAAAACACAACTTTTGCCTCATAAGGGCAAATTTGTAAAACTGACGAAAGTGGTATTTGACCACATAGTCACTTCCTAGTGATGATTTTGCATCGCCATGCAATAAGAATGATTCTGTCACTCCCAATATCTTTGCGCATAGGCATACGATGCAATTTCTGCACTAACTTTTCACCGATCTGCAGAACAGTGGTCGCATAGCAAAAACAAGGCACTTTTTTGAGTGCATGTGTGAAGATAGTGGGAGAGAAGGAAGGAGTCTCACTTGCGGCTTTCTCACATACACAATGGGGGAATACACACAAAGGTGGAGGCTAAAAATAGTTTTCCTCTTCTTAGTTGTGAAAGCCAAAAGAACTCTAGTACAAAGAAAAAGAAGAACCCTATATGTGGGTCTCAAACCAAACTCAGCTAACTAAGGTGGCATACTAATTGAGCCATGAACTAGAGTACATAAGGATAGGTGTCATCTAGCTATTATTCATGGGCAGTGTACCAACCACATCTGCAACTAACAAGTCGGTGAGATAAATGCACAACAGTCACCCTGGCATATCACGCGTGGAGCTCGATATCTCAACACCCCCCCTCGGGCTCAATCCCAAGTCCTGCACACCAAGCAGGTCTCTGAACTTGCGCAGCTTCTCTGCGCCCAATGCCTTCATGAATATGTTAGCTACCTGATCCTCTGTGCTGACATAAACTAGATCAATAAGACCTAGTAAAACCTTCTCCCGTACATAGTGATAATGCACCTCAATGTGCTTTGTTCTAGCATGATAGACTGGGTTATTTACCAAGTGTATACTGCTCATGTTGTCACAATAAATGACAACTGGCCCATCTGTAGACTGATGCATATCATAAAGTAGCTTATACAACCAAACTACCTCACATGCAGCCATTGCTACACCCCTATACTCAGCCTCTGTGCTCGACAAGCAGCACTACCAAAAGAGCACACTGGTAGATCATCTATCAGAAATACTACCATCCCAATCAATATTAGTGTCTCCATCCAATTGTATCTAAACCCCAACGTCATAAAATAGTCCATATTGCAATGTGGACTTCACATACCCAAGTATGCGTCTAGCCGCATCCAAATGCGGTTTCCTTGGAGCCTGCATAAACTGACTTACCAATCCAACAGCATAGCTCAAATCTAGCCTGGTAATAGTCATCTAAATCAAACTTCCTTTTATGCATCTATACATAGTAGGGTCTTCCAGAAGCTCACCTGCATCTGTGCTCAGCTTCACATTCTACTCCAAAGGAACTGAAATAGGCTTATAGCCTGTCCTCCCATTTTTGGACAGCATGTCCAATCTATACTGCCTCTACAAGAGCCGTATCCCACTTGGTGATCTAATCACCTCAATGCCCAAGAAATAACATAGCTCTCCCAAATCCTTCATCTCAAACTTCTGCTTCAATAGCATTTTCACATGAGGAATATCTTCATCACTATCACCTGTGATGATCAAATCATCAACATAAATGATAAGCAGCATAATACCTTTCTCTGTTTTTCTCACATAAAGTGAGAAATCTGCCTTGGAAATCTGAAAGCCAATAGTGACAAGATACTGTCCTATCTTGTCAGACCATGCTCTGGGTGCTTGCTTCAAGCCATACAAGACTTTCATTAACCTACAAACAAACTCAGGATGAACAGCATGAAGATAACCTGGTGGCTGCTCCATAAAGACCTCTTCTTGCAAATCACCATGCAAGAAAGCATTCTTTACATCCATCTGATGTAAAGACCATCCCTTTGATGCAGCCATAGCAATGACTACTCTTACGGTTGCCATCCTTGCAACCAGACTAAATGTTTCTTCATAATCAATGCCATATGTTTGTGCATACCCCTTGACAACTAATCTTGCCTTGTATCTGTTCACAGAACCATCTGCATTGCTTTGTTCTAGCATGATAGACTGGGTTATTTGCCAAGTTTATACTGTTCATGTTGTCACAATAAATGACAAATGGCCCATCTGTAGACTGATGCATATCATAGAGTAGCTTATGCAACCAAGCTACCTCACATGCAGCCATTGCTGCACCCCTGTACTCAACCTCTGTGCTTGACAAGGCAACTGTAGGCTGTTTCTTGCTGCTCCAGGTGACTGCAGCACTCCCAAAAGAGAACACATATCCACTGGTAGATCATCTATCAGAAGTACTACCAGCCCAATCAGCATCAGTGTATCCATGCAACTGTATCTGAACCCCAGCCTCATAAAATAGTCCATACTGGAATGTGGACTTCACATACCTGAGTATGCGTCTAGCCGCATCCAAATGCGGTTTCCTTGGAGCTTGCATAAACTGACTTACCAATCCAACAGCATAGCTTAAATCTGGCCTGGTAATAGTCATATATATCAAACTTCCTACTATGCGTCTGTACATAGTAGGGTCTTCCACAAGCTCACCTGCATTTGTGCTCAGCTTCACATTCTGCTCCAAAGGAACTGAAATAGGCTTACAGCCTGTCATCCCATATTTGGACAGCATGTCCAATCCATACTGCCTCTGCAAGAGCTGTATCCCACTTGGTGATCTAATCACCTCAATGCCCAAGAAATAACGCAGCTCTCCCAAATCCTTCATCTCAAACTTCTGCTTCAATAGCATTTTCACATGAAGGATATCTTCATCACTACCACCTGTGATGATTAAATCATCAACATAAATGACAAGTAGCATAATACCTTTCTCTGATTTTCTCACATAGAGTGAGAAATCTGCCTTGGAAATCTGAAATCCAATAGTGACAAGATACTATCCTATCTTGTCAGACCATGCTCTAGGTGCTTGCTTCAAGCCATACAAGGCTTTCTTCAACCTGCAAACAAACTCAGGATGAATAGCATGAACATAACCTGGTGGCTGCTCCATAAAGACCTCTTCTTGCAAATCACCATGCAAGAAGGCATTCTTTACATCCATCTGATGTAAAGACCATCCCTTTGATGCAGCCATTGCAATGACTGCTCTTACAGTTGCCATCCTTGCAACCGGACTAAATGTTTCTTCATAATCAATTCCATATGTCTGTGGATACCCCTTGACAACTAATCTTGCCTTGTATCTGTTCACAGAACCATCTGCATTGTGCTTGATCTTATAAACCCACTTACAGCCAATTGCATTCTTGTCTTTAGGCAAAGGCACCAATTCCCATGTAGCATTTGCTTCCAAGGCATCCATTTCTTCATCCATGGCTTTCTCCCATTTTTCATTTCCCATGGCTTGCTCAAAAGAAGTGGGTTCCGGTTCCTGTATCACTTTGACCATATAGGCATAGTGAATGGCTGTAAATCCATCATATTTCAGCCTATCCACAGGATACCTAGCTCTGGTAGACCTATGCAAAATAGGCTCACTTCTAGGTGCTCTCAAAACATCCCTAGTTTTTCTTACTCTAGGTGTAACAAGAGAAGGAATACCCAACTCATCATCAATGCTCTGTTCTGAGCCACTGGATTCACCATCCACATAAGAGTGACCTGCATTTGCATCAAACATGGGCTGATCTACCTTCTCTTTTTCTTTTCGTGATACCTGCATACCACTATCTGCATTGCTTTGAGGAGATTCTCCTGATCTCAATCTTCCTATCCATGGCAAAGTATGTGAACCACTGCTAGAGGACACTGCAGGTCCACTAATATTTTGTGATTGCTCCTGTGAATTCTGTGCAGCATTACCATTTTGTGCATCTATATCATCAATCACCTTTACTGGTTTGTACCAGCTGCTCATCTCATCAAAAACAACATCTCTGCTCACTGTAAACTTACGAGTAGAAGGGTTATAGCATCTATACCCTTTCTGCTACAGAGAATAACCAATAAAGATGCACTTCTCAGCTTTTAGATCCAACTTGGACCTCAATTCATATGGCACATGAACATAGGCAATGCAACCAAAAATTTTCAAATGAGAAATATCTAGTTTCCTACCCGCATACATCTCGTCTGGCGTCATGCCATGTATTGCTGCAGTGGGAGTCCTGTTCATTATGTAAACTGCTGTAGCAACTGCTTTAGCCCAATAATAATCTGGTAGGTCTTTTTCATTTAGCATGGCCCGAGATACCTCTCCAATATGCCTGTTTTTCCTTTCTGCAAGTCCATTTTGCTGTGGGGTATGACTGCATGAATATTGCTGCTTTATGCCATGCTCCTGTAGGAACCTTGCAAACTCATTTGAGAGGTACTCTCCCCCTCCATCTGACCTTAGGCATTTTATTTGCAAGCCTGTTTCTTTTTCAACCATAGCTTTAAAATCTTTGAAATGACCAAACACTTCACTTTTCTTTTTCATAAAATGCACCCAAACTTTTCTACTGTAGTCATCAATAAAAGTGAAAAAATAATGACAGCCTTCAATAGATGTAGCTTTAGTAGTCCACACATCTGAATGGATTAATTCCAATGGCTTCTTACTCTCTTGAACATGTCTAGGAAATGGTTTCCTTGCCTGTTTTCCAAATTGACAGGCTTCACATACCTTATGCATTTCTGCAACCTTGAATTTAGGCAATCCTGCAACAATGTTTTGGGCCTGCATTGATTTAAGTCACTGTACATTAACATGACCAATGCGTTTATGCCAGATATGAATATATGCAACTACACTGGTCCCATGTGCAAACATTGCTGCACTCAATTCAGGCATGTCCACATCCAACGTAAACATCTTGCCCTTCTTCTTTCCTTTTGCTATCAAGTGACCGCTATTTTTCATATCCTCAACAAAGCATCCATGAGGATTGAATCTGACTTGCAAGCCCTGCTCAACCATTTGACCAACAGAAACCAGGTTCTTGGTGATATGCGGGACATGAAATACATCAGACAGGTATTTCTTTTTCCCATCCTGCATAGACAAAGGAATTTTACCAATCTGCACAATAGGATGTGCAGTATCATCACCAGTATCCACAAATCCTAGTTTTTCCATTTTCCTTACATCCTGCATCCACTCTGCATGACCTGTCATGTGGTTTGATGCACCTGAGTCAACATACCACACATCATCACTTTCTTCTGCACTTGTCACAGAATTGGTCATGTGCTGCACCATAAACAAATGCTCATTTCTGTCATCACCCTGTCTACTAGAGGATGCATAATTGCCTTGCTGCAATTTTCCATTCATAATGTCATTCTGCTTTTTATAGTAGTCTTTAGCCATATGACCCATTTTACCACAATAGTAGCATTCAACATTGCTGTTTGCATTTTGGCCTCTCTGCCATCCACCACGACCTCTTTCACTCCTCCTGCGTCTAGAGTTACCATGTCCTCCTCCATAGGACTGGTTTTCTTGAGTTTGCTGCATATTTTGATTTCTACCACGGCCTCCAGATTGGCCTCCTCCACCCCTGCCTCTACCTCTTCTAGCCTTTGAGTAGAAGACAGTTTCTTTTGAAGTTCCTCCTGAAGAAGATGCACCACCATTTCTCTGCTCTTCAAATATTAGAAGAGCAAACAACTCCTCAAAATAAGGAAATTTTTCACGGACGGCAATGGATGTCTAGAACTGTGCATAATCCTTTCCTAGACCATTCAAGGTCACAGAGACTAGATCATCATCTTCCACTGGTGACCCAATGGAAGCAAGTGCATCTGCAATTTTCTTCACCTTCATGTGGTAGTCATTGATGCTCATATTTTCTCTCTGCACATTGTGCAACTCCTGCTTGAGCTGCAATTTCCTGGCTTGCATATTTGTGCTATACATTTTTGCCAAAGTATCCCATGCCTCCTTTGGCGTACTTGCATCCTGAATATGCACAATCATAGAATCTGAAATACTGATAGACAGCCAGTACATAACTTTTCTGAATCTCTCATGCCATCCTTTAAATGCCTGCATTTCCTATTGATTGGGAACATTAGGAAGAACTGGTTCTTCGTCATTTCCTGTAATGAACTCCTAATAGCCTTTTCCCATAAGGAAATTAGTCATTCTAAACTTCCATGCTTGGAAGTTGTTCTTGTCAAGCTTTTCAGTGACAATCTGTGAAAGAGAATCAGACACCATTATAGAACACTGCAAAATATTATGTCACTGCAAAAAACACAGCTTCTGCCTCACACGGGCAAATCTGCAAAACTGACGAAAGTGGTATTTGACCACACAGTCACTTCCTAGTGACGATTTTGCATCGACAGGCAATAAGGATGATTTTGTAACTCCCAGTATCTCTGCGCACAGGCATACGATGCAATTTCTACGGCAACTTTTCATCGACCTGCAGAGCGATGGTCGCATAGCAAAAACAGGGCCTTTTTCTTAGTGCTTTGGAGAACTTTCGCCTCCAAAACAGGCCCGGAAATGGCCTCGAATCAGAAAAATAAAGTCACCGAGGGCTTTGCCCTCGCCTGCAGCATATATTGCCCTCTCTCCACACCACGAAGGGTGTCTCAATCTGAGACAATGCACTCTTGCACTTTCCAGCTGTGTTACCTACAAAGATTTGCTCCCAAACTCGAAAAAGGAAAGCAACATTAGTCCTCTTACCAGGACACCGCGAACTTGGTTTTCTTTCTTGAGCTCCTTACCACAAACCAGGCTCTGATACCATGTGAAGATAGTGGGAGAGAAGGAAGGAGTCTCACTTGCAGCTTTCTCACATACACAATGGGGGAATACACACAAAGGTAGAGGCTAAAAATAGTTTTCCTCTTCTTAGTTGTGAAAGCCAAAAGAACTCTAGTACAAAGAAATAGAAGAACCCTATATGTGGGTCTCAAACCAAACTCAGCTAACTAAGATGGCATACTAACTGAGCCACGAACTAGAGTAGATAAGGATAGCTGTCATCCAGCTATTATTCATGGGCAGTGTACCAACCGCATCTGCAGCTAACAAGTCGGTGACATAAATGCACAACAGTCACCTTGGCATATCACGAGTGGAGCTCGATATCTCAATAGCCTACGAACTTAACTTCTGCCACCAAAACGGGCGCCGAAATGGCCTCAAATAAAAAAAATAATATCACCAAGGGCTTTGCCTTGTCCCGTAGCATATACTGCCCTCTCACCACACCACGAAGGGCATCCCAATCTGAGACAATGTACTCTTGCACTTTCTAGCTGTGCTACCTATAGAGATTTGCTCCCAAACTCGAAAGGGAAAGCAACATTGATCCTCTTACCAAGACACCGTGAACTTGGTTTGCTTTCTTGAGCTCCTTACCACGAACTGAGCTCTGATACCATGTGAAGAGAGTGGGAGAGAAGGAAGGAGTCTCACTTGCGGCTTTCTCACATACACAATGGGGGAATATACACAAAGGTCGAGGCTGAAAACAATTTTCCTCTTCTTAGTTGTGAAAGCCAAAAGAACTCTCTAAGAACAAAAGGAATAGGTGAACCCTATATGTGGGTCTCAAATCAAACTCAACTAACCTAGGTGGCATACTAACTGAGCCACTAACTAGAGTACATAAAGATAGCTATCATCCAGCTATTATTCATGGGCGGTGTACCAACCACATTTGCAGCTAACAAGTCGGTGACATAAATGCACAACGGTCACCTTGGCATATCACGAGTGGAGCTCTATATCTCAACACCTACTCGATAGGTCACTTGCATTCACATGATTTTGCATAGGCACATAGTAGATTGCATCAACAATAGTATCACACACTTTCATTCCATACTCTCAAAACATGCAATGAATTCACAAGTAGGACAAGAAGCTATGCAAAATCTCAAGATGATTCAACAAAAGAGTCTGCAACCTTAGCAATGAGACCCCCACCAAACACTACAGCCATCTCCTCATGAAAAAATATCACACCTGCATATAGATCGATCTACAAGTTCAATGATCCAGATGCAATCCCATCCAACATGAATGCAAGATAGCAAGAAATTCGAAAGCTAAAAGATCAATAGACTCAACAATGAGACCCCCGCAAAACCTCTTCTCAAGGAGATTTCATGATAGAGTCTGCAGCCTCAGCACGAGATCCCCTCCAAAATTCACAACCACCTACTTTGCTCACGTGGATACAAGCTTCTTGAAAATAGAGCAGAAATTGTATGGCACAAAGACATTACAGCATGATCAACATGCATTCCATAAGTTCCAACAGCCACAAGATTACATGCATGGCATCCCAAATCCATGATCACAATAAGCCATAACCCGAGGAAAGTAATAAAATGGATCCAGGGGTATCTTGACTTTGTGTCAACATGGAAGCACAGAATGTGTAGAGTAGAGACAAAGCTCCACTTGTACTTGCATAAGGGTAGGAATAATTTCTCTTAGGAATCCAACATGCATGTTTTACTATATGCATGTTCTACTACATGTATGTTCTTAGGAATCCAACATGCATGTTCTACTACATGCAAGTTCTGTAACATACAATTCCTACATGCAACATACAAGTTCTATATACAATTCCTACATCCAACTTCCACATGTAAAATGCAACTCCTACATGCAACCCTATCCACATCCTAGATGCAAGTTCTACATGTAGAGAGGGAAAGTCTTACAATTTCTACATCCAGAGAGAGAAGCTCTCCAATTTGTATAAATACCCCATAATGGAATGAAGCCCACAATCTTAGGGGCATTGTGTTGAGTTCTACTTTGATGTTCCATACAATTTTCTCAAAGTGTCCATGCTTCCTTGCACTCCACATTCAAAAGCATGTTAGAGTATAAGGTTACCCCAACCATGTTATGTCCCTTTCACACATGCATGCACAATGTTTGCTTCCCACACTTAAGCCTATCATGTCTCTCACCCAAATATGACCCAAAGTCCTAAGCTACACTTATACTACTTCTAAAGTTGAATTAAAAAACCCCTCCTGTTATTGTAAACCTATGAAAATTTTCCAAAAAGTTAAATTAAAATACCCCTCCTTTTGATGCATGTGGTACACTAAAATTTTATGAGGTGAACCACCCGAGCAGGAGTTCAGTTATGATCATGTAGTTATTTAGTAGGTAAGTCCTCAGTGCAAGGCACTCACATCACCAACTGCATGTAGAGATTTATGCCATAGCACATTCAACTCTTCAAGTGATTTTACAACATCCATCACTGATGCTTTCACCTCTGACACAGAGCATTCCTTGGGCTCAGTTCCCTTCAGCACTACAAATCAGCACATCAGCCTTCAAGACATTCCAGCATCGGCTCAGTCCCTTGGATCCAGTTATCACCACCACCTCTTTCGATCAGAACAAGGATATCTATGCATCAGTGCAGTAGACATCATGAGGTTCAACCATAGTGCAACTTGGGGAGACTCAATGTTTCAGTATGCACTTGATGCACATCAGTCCTTGGATCCAGGACTACAAATCATTCCCTTCATCAACATTCGGCACCACATATGCCTTAGGGATATCTTATTCATTTTGAGTTTTATTTCAAGTTTCTAGGCCCTTATACTATCAGCTCATT
Source organism: Dipteris shenzhenensis (assembly GCF_047967505.1). Taxonomy (NCBI): domain Eukaryota; kingdom Viridiplantae; phylum Streptophyta; class Polypodiopsida; order Gleicheniales; family Dipteridaceae; genus Dipteris; species Dipteris shenzhenensis. Next base: position 51,083,423 of record NC_141606.1, read on the forward strand.
CTTGATGAGCCTATGACAAATGCTACATCCCATGCTGATGGATGTTTAGCCATGCAAATAGCAGATGACGATGACCTTTAGCTCATGACAATTGAGTATACAGGTTTGGCAGGTTGCCATACCTTGTCAATTTTATGGGCCTATTCTTCAACAAAGCAGTGTATCATACCTACACATTTGGCCCTAGATTTTCATCCCCTGGATCACTCTGTCCACATGATCTATGCAGTCTTCTTCAACCCTGCATCACTCGACAGAGATTACATTATTGCATCATACCTCGTAGATTGTTGTCAGTTCTTTTGTGTTGGTGACACCCTTGTATGTCACAACCTATCGGATTACATCGCCATAGCTACATCGACTAGCCTCACATTTGGGTGCCTCTTCTATAGAGCAGTTGCACAATCCATGGTGACTCATGGCATGTTCAGCTTTGACATGTTGAGTACGCAGCCATACACACTGTTATTCATGCAGTCATCTTTTGATCGACTAGTCTTTGATTCAGGAGGACTTGACTTTCTCCACATTTCCTTCTATTAAATTACACGGCATAGTGGAACAGAAACTGAACAAAGAATAGAGAGTACACAGCAAACTGGAGATGAACAAACTTTTCCTTTAATACTGATGTAGTACAGATGATGGCTCCGTCCACCCATGTGCTTCCACAGTGGAGCTTAGATGGTGATCTAGATAGATACTAGGTGAAGAGCTACTAGCTAGAAGATCAACTGATCTGATACAATGGACTGGGGAGGTCGCCTCTTTATAGCTATGAGGGCAGTAGTCGGATCAATGTAGTTAGTGGAGTCGACCAGTCAACCTAGTCGGTGGAGCCGACCAGCCAACCTAGTTGGTGGAACCGACTAGTCATCCATGGAATATTTAGGGAATATTCCTTATACAGTCGCTTCAAGGGCTCTCACCCCCGAACCCCCACCAGGGGGGCCGCTGGTCCCCTTGGAACCCCCTAACTAGGGGCCAATTGACCCCCAGACCCCAGCAAGACCAAGGGGCTCCCACACAATCACCTTTCTACCCATCAACGGTGTCATGATAGACCTCATCTAACATGCAAGTCAAGATCCATCCAGTGTCCCAGGCTCACACATGGCTTCTCCTCATATGGGGGCCTTACAACTTGAGCACCTTGGACCACTGGTGGTTACCAGGAGGGTGGTGCATTGAGCATATCTAACACCTTCCTCTTCCTTTCGGCCTAGCTTCTGGGTTTTATTACAAAAGGCGAAGCATGACCACAACTTAAGCGGGGAAATCCATGTTATGTATAGGATCGTAAGTTGTACTCATTGTACATGCTTTCGGTATGTAGTCATTGTGCTCATACGCACATACTATAATTTCTTTCTAGTTTCGGATGCTATCATATGCACCAAACGAAATCCACAAATAGGTCTTGTACATGTACCCTCTACTTACCCAGTGCAATTTAAGAGGGGATGTTTAAGATAGCGTAAATTGCACTATCCACATATGACATAGGGAGAAACCCTAACCCTAACCCCAAGTATATCATGTGCACTCCTCTCTCTCTCCCTCTCTCACTTCTGCTATCAAAAGCCTAGGTTTAAGGCTTAGGTTTATACCTTCAATTAATCTTAGGATTGGGTATTCACTTAAGGCTTTACAATGTATTTTTGGACATGGGTGGACTAAAAGTGAGACCATTTTGAATTGCATAGCTTGTAGACTTACATCACAAATGAGGTGGTTTTATCTATCATGTTATCACCAAACACATAGAGATTTCAAAGACACATCTCCTTGGTTTTTCATTTTTGGCACATTGCCTCATTCTATTTTAGAATTTATGCTTTCTTAAATGCAAAAGACATATTCTTCAACACATGAACATTAAAAATTAAAAGACATTGAGACATGTGTACAATCGAAAGTCTTTTTTTCCAAAAAGTACAATTGAAAGCTTTAAGAGTAGTGTGGTGTTCAGTCCATGTCTTTCACAACAAAATCCTTTGGCCACCCATTCTTTAACATCTTGTGTGGCATGTGACCTGTTCCAAGTCTCCCACTCTTATGTTTCTTTGCCTGTGGATGGCTTGACCTAATTGCATTTGCAAATATTTCTCCCTTTTATAAGAAGATCTAATAATTCCACAATAAAAAGATTCAAACATTTCATGCGAGCATTGGTTTGAGTCATCCCACCCCTAGGATGCATGTTTTTAAATATGCACCTCATGATCTATAATGTGAGTTTTGCTTTTACACTCCAAACATTCAAAGAACCATACTTTTTTATAAACCATGGTCTGTGAGCATAAAGAACGTGTTGCATCCAATGTAGAAATACTTGATAACAAGCAAACAAGAAACGTAACAGGCAATAGAGACAATCGGTGGGGCTGACCATACCATGTAATTTATAATGTGTGATTCACCCATCCGTCCATCATGGCTTGAGTAAAATCGATCACAACATCCTTGAACAATTATCACACATCATTTTAAGCTATGGAATATTGTCGTAAAAAATTTGCTAGCTATCTAGTGCTTTCCAAACACATGATCTCATATGTCTAACATTAGGACTAGCTTCTACCTTCGTAGTGCACATCACAATGCCTTACAAAACCCCAAGTTATGCCGTGCTATTTTTTTGCCATGGTTAGATCAAAAAATTTGTGCCTTTGCACTGCCCATGGAATTTTTACATGGGGCATTCCCTAAGACCTAGTGAGAGTGGTGCATATTTTTGATGCATGATGTTTCCTCCATGCAATACCATGCTAGACTAAAGAGCATCAAGCTTTGCAATAGAATTTGAAGCTAGGCTTTTAGATTAGATCTTCCATACATACACTATATGCAAGTATGGCAACTTATCAAATCAAGTGCATCTCTGCATATGCAAGACACAAAAATGCCAATTTCTAGCGGGATGTTTAAAATTGCATCCTAATTTTCATCAAATTTGTAATGATTTGTACTCTCTTGATCACAACTCATAACACCATTCCTCCATTGGTACTTGCAATCATCTACATTGCCTTTACTCAACTGCACATAAATGTTTTTGAGATCTTTTTTTAGCATAATGTTTTTCTCATAGCTTGTTCATTGTGTAACACCAATTTGCCCAAAATGTGCAAAAAACCACTCAACAAATCTTGCACAGTAGAATTAGGCTTTTTTCTTTCTTTCATAATATGCTCAAGTCTCAAAAACATTGGGTTCACCATGGCAACAAAGTGGATTATTTAAAAAAATTATTAATGGCTAGGCAACCTTGTCTCTACTAATTCCATTAGCATCACAAGCATGCATCACTCTTTTTTTATCAACTTACACATTTCTTAGATTATCGATCACCTCTTGCCATACTGCAAGGTGTAATGCATGTTATCTTGGATCTTGAAGAATGGAAACTAATTCCTTATTTTTTATGGCAATCTCCATAGCATAAAGTTTGTCACAAGTGTTCTTTGCAACAACAAAAAACTTAATGAATACAAAATCAGCATAGTGGAGAGAAACAATGCAAAAAATGAAAAGTACATTCAACACTACTACACAGGGACCCTATTACGATGCTTAAGTACCGACATTTAGCGTGCACAGGGCGCTAATCATCGGCATTGGAAGCGGGATTCGTTAAGGGTCACTGTATAGCAACTTTAGTAAAACATCGCTATATAGCGACTTTAGTAAAATGTCGCTATATAGTGACTTTTATCATATTGGTAATGGTCGTTATATAGCGACACTGAGATAGTATTTTATAGCGACGTTTTACGGAGAGTTTTTTTTCCTATACCGACCTTAAAAGAGTTTTTTCCAATGATTTTTTTTTTTAAAATTTCATACATGTTTGATCTTTTGAGAGAATAAAAGTACGAGAGCATGTACATCAAGCCTTTGAAGCTCATATATTCATGTCCAAGTTTGAGATGAAAAAAATCAATGAAGAGCATTTACATCAATGGTTTCATCCTAAGCCAAGTCTAAAACGGTTCATCCTGAGCCAAGTCTAACGTGCCAAACAAGTCTATCTCTAACTCTATACCAAGTTGATCTCCTATATTATCATCATACTCTAGCATCGTATGTTCACCTTAGAGTACTTGATCATCTTCTTCAATAAAGTGTAGTGATTCTTGATGATTGTCGTCTTCTTTCTCAATATCGTGATCTCCATCTTCCTCCCATACGATGTCATTATGCACATCTTCCTCTTGGCTCATATTGTGATCTTCATCTTCTTCGCTAGATTCATCTGGATCAATTGGATCCAGCATTGCTAGTGTCATCTCCATATCCACATCTCTATCTTAAAAAATTTTCTTACTTTGTGGTGCAACTTGGATCATGTACCACCATCTTGGATCAAAACAATGCAGATGAAAAACCACCTATATTGAAGATGGGTGCCAAATGCCATCAATTATATATATGAAATTATGCTTAAGTACATGTACCAATGGATCTTTAAAAACGAAAGCTTCGATTAAATCATTAGTATGCACCTGCTCACATTGCTCGGGAAGAAAAAAGTATCACTTTCATCGGTCCAAAGTTTGGTAGAGTCTATTGCAAAGAAACCGCTATTGTCTTTTCTCACTGTCGCATGGGGACCGTTGTAAATAATTTCAAACCATTTTACATCAAGAATAAAAATACTAAATCGTCTGAAATCAACTTCATAGATTTCGCGTATGGTTCCATAATAATCCAACTGTGAGGAGAGAAGATTGGTATCCGAAGCACTTGCTCAGCTATCTTGTGTGAAGTTAGCCATGACTCCACAATCATACATGACTCTCTTTGAATTGATGCGTTCCACATGAAAATGTCATCCATATGACCATAATGCACTGTATTTTTTGTACTATAAAAGAGCATCATTAAAACAATCAAGATGCATCTATTTTATAGCGTATATTGCCACAAATAATTACTTAATTACGTCAAGAGGTAAGAAACTTACATGCATCATACATCCAAATGATAACTCTCGCTCGTGCTCGTTTATTGTCTCTCCATCACGTTCGGCTTTACATAGAGCCAGTTGTAGCCAATCAAGTGACATGTGAGTGGGGAGAAGAGCCAGATCCTGTGGATATGGTTGCAATCGCCTGTACATTACTCTGAATCTCGTCCTTGCATTTATTCTTTCTGCTTTGGCCGCTTCATAGCTCTCAATCCACTTTTGCATCTCCTTGCTATTGAGGATACAAAACTTATTGAATTTCTCCATTTGCTCTTCGCTCATCTTTCTTTCAATCCCTTTTCCTTGGGAAACCTCGCCAACGATGCGATCATCATCCTTGTTATGCCAAGCTTGGGGCATATCGGGATCTGTGCATGTAAGAAACTGTGTGATATATACTAATGACTCTTGCATAAGCCATCCCTCTGCCATGCTTGCTTCTGGTCTTGCTCTTTGTCTTACAAATCCCTTCAAAGTTTTCATAAACTGCTCGAGAAAAAACATCCACCGACTATGAATGGTACCTAGAATGGCCACCTCATCAACTATATATGTGCACAAGTAAGTGCACTTGAGTTGTCATAATGCTCGAGGGAAAGTGATTCTCAAGCAAGCATATGGCTTCGATGGATTCCACCCTAGCCTTCTCGATGCTCGATATGGAGATCTCTTTTTGAGATATCCACCTATTTCACATGCCCATGTAAGATATATTCATAATCAGTCCATATTATTTAGCTTAAATTGAAGAAAATGCAATCAATGCGATTTGATAGTAAGCATACCTCACAATACCACTGATGTTGAATATAGCATTTCTAACATCTTCTTGTAAGCACTTTTTTATTGTAATTGAGAGGATGAACTATCAAAGCAACAAAGAAGTCATGTCAACAATATAACGTAATCATAATTACACTAACGCATCACGATTATCGATACACTAATCCTACCACTTAGAATACCTATAAGACCTTGTGCCAATCATGGGACTTGAGCCCACTAAGCTCATTGTCCTTTGAAAATGCTCCTTTCAAGCAACGCATGTACCTTGTGGGTGTTTGAAAAGAGGCAACGTTCGCCTTGACCGCTGCCTTCTCTCTCGTAGAGAGGATCCATGTTGCTTTCAGGAGGATAACTTTTCCCGAAGCATGCACTTGGGGCCGCAGACGAGACATCCTGTTCATAGCACGCAAGTCTTCTCACACTTCTCTCGAGTCTTTGGAACCAATTCAGTGTGCCCAAATAGTAGCCCCCACATTCTTGAAGATATGCATGGGATCCAAGAGATGATTGATTTGTAACTAACCCCAATAAGGAAGCTCGTGAAAGATCGATAGCCTCTTCATACCAGGAGGAGGTTCCTCTCCATTTGCCCTCCAAGCTTGAATCCAGTCACTTGCCTTCAAATATGATGGTGGTGGATCAAGCTGACCTCCACGTGCGAGATGGTCCAACAGAAGGTATCGAGCATGACCTTCATAGACATTTTTTTTCATATATTTGGAGTATCATGCAAGCGATTTCAAACTCGGTCCACAAACAGGACAAGCATGGTACCCACTTGTAACAAGTCCTACACGCGTGCATGAATGTATTAGTATAAGACATGCATGCGAAAGAAAGTCATAAAAGCATAATCCTATATTATACATGTAAAGAAACAACCACGTACCTGCGCACTCTCCATATACTGGGTAGTCATGCATGGTCCACATCAAGATACCCCTGACCAAAATATCATTGGTATGTCTAAGAGCTCTGGAAATATCAAAGACCTGCACTCCTCTCCATAAGATCTGTAACTCTGAGGTAACTCCTCTATCAAAGGTGCCATGTACACATCCATATTTTTGGCCTTGTACTTCCTTGGCACAAGTAGTGCAAGCATGAGGTGTCCCTTCTTTATTGTTAGCCATGGTGGGATATTGTAATTCATCAAGACTATGGGCCATGTTGACCAAGATGTCAAGCATAACCGGAAAGGATTCACTCCGTCCATGGCGAGCCCAAGATGTAAGTTGTGTGGCTCCCTAGCAAAGTCCGGCCACTGATTGTCTATGTGCTTCCAAGCTACACAATCTGTGGGAATCCTCAATGTGTCATCAGTGGACCGATGGGATGCATGCCATGTCATTAACTCCGCTATGGATTTGCATCGGAACATGTGATGTATTCTTGCAATGATGGGAAAGTGTCTCAAGACCTTTACCGGTATCTGCTCACCTTGCAAGTCATTGTTCCCCACACTTCGAACAACTAGCCAAATCTCCATGCTTACAATGAAAGAGAATACAATCATTACAGAAAGCATGGATGGTATCATAATCTGTTGACTCTGTGCCAACATGAACTTATGAAGAAAGAGAAGGTGTTACAACTTTGTGTTACAACTTCTAGACACAACTTTATGTTACGACTTTGTGTAACAACTTTGTGTTGCAAGTTTGTGTTACAAGTTTATGTTACGACTTTGTGTAACAACTTTGTGTTACATCTTCTACATGAAGAGAGAGAATGTGTTACGACTTTGTGACACAACTTTGTGTTACAACTTTGTGATACAACTTTGTGATACAACTTTGTGTTACAACTTTGTGATACGACTTTGTGTTACATGCAGAGAGAGAAGCTCTCCAACTTGTATAAATACCCCATAATGGAATGAAGCCCACACTCTTGGGGCATTGTGTTGAGTCTACATTGGTATTCCAAGCATTTGTCTCAAGTGTCCATGCTTCCTTGCACTGCACATCCAAAAGCATGTCCTAACCTTGCAACCCTTCTCCCCTCTCCTCCAACCCTGCAACCCACCCTCTCCCTCTCCTCCTCCCTCCTCCTCCTTCCTCTTTCTCCTCCTCCTCCCTCCTCCTCCTCCTCCTCCTCCTCCTCCTCCCTCCTCCTCCTCCTCCTCTCTCCTCTCCCTCCCTTCTCCTCTTCCCTCCTCCTCCTTCCTCCTCTCTCTTCTTTCACCCATGCTCTTACACCTTCTTCCTCTCCCACTCCTATGCTTTCCTAAACCCTTAAACTCCATGATCTACGAGGGAGACGAGTTCTCCACCATGTACTCTACTCTGAACCTTGGATCCTCCTTCTAACCCTGGACTCCTTCTAAACCTTGGAACCTCCTTCTAAACCCTGGAACTCTTTCTGAACCCTGGAACCTCCTTCTAACCCTGGACTCCTTCTAAACCTTGGAACCTCCTTCTAAACCCTGGAACTCTTTCTGAACCCTGGAACTCCTTCTGAACCCTGGAACTCCTTCTAAACCCTGGAACTTCCTTCTGAACCCTTAAACTCCTCCTAAACCCTACAACCCCTAATGAAGGCGAAAGCCTTCATTACCTCAACAAAGATGGTTTACGTGCCTTTTACACATGCTTACACTTTGTTTGCTTACCACACTTAAGCCTACGTCTCTCATCGGAACATGACTCGAGGTCCTAAGCTACACATATACTACAACCGACAATCCCAATATATCTGTAGGTGACAAAAAGCCTCGGAACCGTGCAACATAGAAAACCCAGCTCTTCCTACGATAGCAGTAGGAAAGAGCCAACATTTGGCGCCGTTGCAGGGTTCCGAGGCTTTTTGTCTCTCTGCATGTAACACAAAGTCGTATCACAAAGTTGTAACACAAAGTTGTATCACAAAGTTGTAACACAAAGTTGTGTCACAAAGTCGTAACACATTCTCTCTCTTCATGTAGAAGATGTAACACAAAGTTGTTACACAAAGTTGTTACACAAAGTCGTAAAATAAACTTGTAACACAAACTTGCAACACACAAAGTTGTTACACAAAGTCGTAACATAAAGTTGTGTCTAGAAGTTGTAACACAAAGTTGTAACACCTTCTCTTTCTTCATAAGTTCATGTTGGCACAGAGTCAACATACTCTCGGATCCATTTTATTACCCATCCTCGGGTTATGGCTTATTGCGATCACGTACCTGGGTTGCCATGTTTTTAGTCCAGTGGCTGTGGAACTTGTGTCGTGCCAGTCGGTCCTGCTGTAGAGCCTTAGCACCATACAATTTTTGTGCAGTTTCCAGGTAGCCTGTATCTACCATTTGCTCGAACAGAGATATGTGGCGTGCCTCCAAGAAGATCACTCTTTGATATAGTCGGCTTGTAATCTGAGCATCAATCCGTTCATTGGGATTAAAGCTGAGTGGAGGCAAATGGGAATCAAGGTAACATGGGACCTCCACACGGCGCCAATCAGGTTGTGGATCCAATTTGCTAATCCAACCTTCACTTATTTGGTGCTGACGAAGATTGGTAGGAAAGTTACCCTCCATCCACCGCGAGTTTTCATATCAGGATATTTGCTCCAAAATTCCTTGATGGGGTTACTGGGAAGTGGTATCTCATCAAAATCATACCCATCATTGGAACTTGGCATGGGTGTACGAATTGGATTATCCGGATCCTGATATTCAAAATCAAATACTGCATCATTTTCTACTGATGGAAGCATCAGAAGTGTCGGAGGTGATGACGGGGTCAGGAGAGAAGCAGGGGACATGGGGGAGAAATATGGCTGAGTGATAGTGGCAGAAGGGGGAGCAGAGGGGAGGGGGGGAAGAAATGGGCAAATGGTTTGAGCAGCTTGGTAATCCTCAAGGGTAGGATTAGCAAGGGAGGGGAAAAAGCTAGGTGTGAGGGGCTCGTAAGTTTGTGACTGTTGGGTAAGATGAAAATGGTGAGAGGCATGAGTAAAGAGACGATGGAGGGAATAGATGTTAGGATGGAGCTCGGGGAAGGTTAAGAGGGTGGTAGCAGCAAGGGGAAGTGAGGTTATGATGTTGGCAGAAAGAGTGGTTAGATATGGGAAGTTGGATGTGAGATAGGCCTTGTCATCGTCCGACACTTCTTTTTGCTAGTGCGATGGAATGATCAGCTGCATGGGTTGGATGTCGGTTATGTCATGCCGTGCAAATAATAGGGATGGCCTTTGCAGCAATGGCAACAAACCTGCAATAACCCTGAGGGGAGGACTACCCATGAGGCAGACATATGCAATGAAAGCATCCGTCCTGAGAGTTATAAACCCGGCATGTGTAGACAGGCAGAAGATATTCTTATCATCTTCAGACAAGTCTTGGCAAATTATGCGCAGGGTTTTAATCTCGATGGATTGTTTCCAGTCGATTGTTGGATGAGCAGATATGATGCTGAGTTGGAGTTGCTTCCATTGGATAAGCACGCGTGCGTGGAGGTGATCTTCCATTTGTAGAGCAGCCACAAGCTCTTCATACACCACGGTTGTGCATTGTAGTGGGCCGTCATTAGTGTTGTCTTCCAATGCCTCATTGTTGTGCACTAGCAATTGGAGCTCAAGCTTGGAGATGGCTATTTTTTGGGAGTGCATCTCATTCATCTTTTCCTTGTACTAATGGTAGATGGTTGTGTATGCCTCTTTAAGCTTTTTCATTTGCAAGGTGACCTTTGCCTGGTGAGGAATGTCTTCAGTGGTATTAGACCATTGGTCCAAGAACTGGGCTTGTGAAGTGCTGGCCTCTTGAACAGTAGCAAGTTGGTCTTTTAAGAGTCGGCAGTCCCTTGTAAGCTCATCAATGCTAAAGGCACGTACTGCCAAAGATTGTTGCATGTCTTCAAGCTTGTCCTTGCAATCCTGGAGCTCTTCTTCTTTGTGAATGAGAGTGAGTCGAGCTTGTGCCACTTCCTCTGTTTGTTGCGCATGTGCAGTTGTCAGGGAGTTATAGGAGGTCTGTAGGATTGCCATTGCTTCTACTACCGCAGTCAGCTGTGTTTGACTTTGGTGGAGGTTGGAGGTCACATCCCTTATGGCCTTCTCTTGAGCTTGGAGAGCCTGGTTCATGCGCACTTCATCTACCTCCTTCTCATCTATCTGTTTTCCAATTCTCTTGCATATGCTTCCTTAGCCAAGCTAGTGAAGAGTTCTGACATTTGGATCATTTGGCTAGCTTGATGCTGGAGAATGACAGATGGTGATGAGGTCTGGCGATATTGCTGATACAAGTGGTGCCCATGTAGCCATCCCGAGGGTTCTGTAGTACTTGGGGGAGGTTGTTCCAATGGCATTTCACTCCCTTGTGGACAATAGCCATACTGCTGATCTAGCACGAGCTCTCCTTGGGGCTCATCGACTGGCATGACATCGATGGGCGGTTCGAGTGCTGATGTGGTCTCAAGCTCTGGTGCTGATCGTTCCTCAGGTTCGGGTGCCAACCTTGTCTCGAGCTCGGGTTGGTGTTGTTGGGGGAGACTTAGTGGTTGCAGTTGTGCACCGAGCTGAAGCATTTCCTGGGGCAATTCTGCAATCCTGCTTTCCAGAATAGGTACTTCTGTTAAGGCATCTGTACTTATCAATGTGATAGCTGGAGCAGTTGATGATGGCTCCCATACTGGTGAGAAGGGTATGTCCAACTCCTCAATTGGCTTTGGAGACTGGGGCAGAGTCATTTCTCTTTCTTGTAGTTATTTTTTGATGGTGATAGCCAATAAGTGCGGAATTTTACATTTCTGGCCTGAAGAACCATCGAGTTTTTTGGTAAAGAAAATGACGAAGTGTTGGACCCAGTCTTGTTTGAGCTTCCTACTCAGCAAAACAAATGTGCAGAGTGGAAGGGAGCGTTCCTTGCCGTTCTTTATTCCCAGGATGGTGGATAGAAATTGTGCTGCTTCCTTGAGGCGAGGGTCAAGGATTGTGCGAAGCAAGATGCCATCTCTATGGATCAGGGTACCCTTGGTGAGGAGAGACTGTACTTCGATAAACTTTGCATCCGCAGACCTTTTAGGGTATTCGCCACCTTGCTTTGGCAGAGAGAAAGCCCTTTGAATGACTGTACTGTCGAGGATAATGTTCAGTGGGCTCTGCTGTACAGTGATTGTACCGTACTTGCCATCCGTTGCATTGCTGGAGTAGTAAGAGTGGAGAAAGTCCTTGATGTAGGTGGTCATGATAGGACTGTCCTCCAAGGATTTGAGGCTCTCATGCAAATTGCCTAGACCCCGTTGCTCTAAGTAAGATGTTGCTTCCTGGGAAAGAGCATAAGTCGAGGTGGGTGGCCAGACAAGTTCTAATGATTAGGCCTTGTTAACAGTTGTGTAGGCCGGCTGTGACTGGGGTGGCATTTGTTCTGCTTGGACATGCACTGAATCTTCTTCGGAGCTATCGCTTTGGACCACGAACGCCTGTGGTCTCCGTGGTTGAGAGGATGTAGATGGCTGCGAACTCTGGGGGGGGTCCCGTGGTTGAGGCGGTGGGCTCTTTCTGCGCATCCTCTTTAGTGGCGGCATCTTTTCTGAACCTGCATCCATGTACATGTAGTGTACCATTGATCATTACATTGATTGGCATGCATGTATGACCTTTCTGTGTGTGTGTGGGAGAGAGATTCTTTTTTTTTTTTTTTAAATAAATACATCTTTTGAGAGTGTGGAATGAAAGTGTGTGGTACATTTATTCATGCAATCATCTATGTGTCTAAGCGAAAGCGTGTGAGTGCACGTGACCTATAAACACTAATTTCATTAATTTTGGACTCATATGTCTACTTTTGGACTATTCCTTAAAATCCTTCCCAACTGAAAAGTTTACTTTATGAAACTGTCATTCGAGAATCAAAAGTTTGCTTTCTGGCACTATCATTTTCACATAAGACATTTCAAAATATCTCTCTACAATGTTGTACAAATAATGCAAAAACTACTATTAAATCCTAAATTTGTATTTCTTGTTTATAAGAATCATATTCTTAAAATAAAAAATCCGAGTTATTAGTTTAAATCCATGAAAAACCATGCTATTGAGGATTCACAACATTTTAAAAATGTATACATAAGAGACCTGTAAGACTCTTTTTACTTTCAATGCAGAAAACTATAACACTCTTGAATATTCAAGAAATTAAATGGTTTATATACACATGGGACATGATGGAAGCCTCTTTTGTACTCCAAAAAATAGCAATAGCTATGCTTGCAATTTTACATTATCATGTCATAAGTTTTACAACAAATATTGCTCTGGATGAGACTTTGTACAAAGGATCTCCTGTGGCCTTTTCAATAATTTAAATTTTCCTTTACTGTAATGAGTTTAGTACAAATGGGCGATCCAAACATTTGCTTGTTTGAATGTCCTTTTCTATCATGATCACAGAAATGAGCGATCCAAACATTTGCTTGTTCAGAATGTCCTTTCTGTCGTCACTTGTCGCTTGGGTGCCATCTTCATTCACTCTCATCTGACAACCACCACCACCTTCACTCTTTCTCGATATTTGAATGGTGTTATCATGGGCATTCTTCATTTGTGCTATCTCCTTCTACTTCCTCCCGGGCGAGCATCTTTGTGAACTCTGTAATGTGCGTAATAATTGGTTGCGGTAATTTTATTTTGTCTTCTACATCATACCCCATGTGCTTCTTTGTTTTCTTTGACCTTGATTTCCAGGATACTATGACTGTCTCTGTGGAAAGTCTTGAAATTGCTTCATGGTTTGGGACCCATTCCTTTTTCAAACAACTACTATACAATGTACTGTTATCTTGGTTCTCCTTCCTGCCCCTTGGCTCATACCATACCGCTGTAAATGTTGTAGCTCTCCCCCGGTCATCCATGCTCACGTCAACTACTTTTGCAACCCAAAACTTCACGTTCTCATGTTCATCATCCCCGATGGTCGAACTGCAACAAAACAATGGACATCTATGTCTATTTGTGGCATAAACTCTCTCTTCTTGGGTCCACAATATGGACGTGGGAGCAACGATTCAAACTCATTTTCAAAGAGACCACATGCTGGACGCAAGTCATTACCAACATTTGGCCAAAATAAAGGCCATTCTGCCTTAATATCATCTTCTCGCATTTTTGCAAGGTCCTTTATCAATTGGTAGGTCTTGCTAATTACAACAGTAGTGTGTTCCTTCCAAGAGGGCTTCCAATCAGGAAATCTCCGGAGCATTTCCTCTTTGTATGCAATAAAAGCTTTTAAGCCTTCTATTTCACCTTTGGATTTCTCGCTGAATTCTTTTATAGGAGCCCATGTTGAATGCATTTCTTTGCTCGGGATTGAAGTTAAGAGAGAGTAAGGTTCTTCAGGTTCCCATTTTGTATCAAGAGAATAGTGTTGCCATTGCATCACTGGTTTTTCATCCTTTAAGAAAAATCGAAAATAGTGTGGAGCGCTATGACCAATCAGGGCATCACCACCTTTTCGTATGAAAGGTAGAATAAAGCTCTTCCAATCATACATCCTCTCAACCATTGAGCATATTGTTCCTTCCTTACGGCCATCAACTTGCCTCCCGCATTTTCTTATCAAGTCATCCATTGTCTCCATGTCCTTGTGTTTTAGTTCTCTTGAAACTGTGCTAAATACCTGATCGATATCCTCATGTGTGTGCCCAACCAACAAAAACCCAACTTCAATCTCATTGAAGATTCTATGAGCGATTAGCATTGAGCAAAATGCAAAGAAGAGTACATTCTTATTCTCTCATCCGCAATTGTCTGCTTGTATTCTCAAAGTTGCTGGTAGGCGACCTTTTTCTGCATGTACATTGTGAATTGCCTTCATAACGGATGTTACAACTTGATTGCTATCGTGTAGATGCAAGGAATCAATCCATATGTCTGCAAAAAACTTAAATCCGTGCACTAACACTCCACATAGATGTGTCTTTAAAAAGTATTTGCCTTGTAGCTTAGGTGGAGTGTTAACGAATCGAGGTAATGTTGTTGTATTTTGATCCATACCATCTACAATAATGCACATGTACTCATTTGGGTGAGAAATAGCTTGCTCCTTCCAAAATGCATATTTTATTCTAGAATGTCGAACAAGTCCATGATGAAATTCTCTCTTTCTTTTGTAAGCTTCTTTTTGTTCTGGAGATGTTGCACTCTCAAGTGCTCGCTTTAGATCATCACAGTCGTTGCACTTTGACATCTTTTGCCTCTTTGGGATTTTAACATGTCCAAAGCTTTTTTTCCAAAG